>NC_133618.1:624535968-624835968 GCF_048593235.1 Sminthopsis crassicaudata
ATATGTCCTAAACATAATTTGAACCCAAGTTATGATGATTCTAGGAACTGCTTTATAATCACTACATAAAATTGCCTTTTACAGAACTGTATAATATATACTTTAAAAAAAATAAAATAAAAAGTATTGTGTCATAGGTCCTTCTCCTCAACCTTAAGTTTTCCCTTCGATGGAATCCAAAGATCACCACCAATCCAATTCAAGGACCATTTCTAAACTACACAAGGATATGAAAACTAGAAATTCCAAAAATGGGATATCATATAAGAGGAATGGAAAGAACCATAAATTGTAGCATGTATGGGAGGGCTGGAAAGGTAAGGAAGATCTTTATATGCTATTATCAACTCTTACCATCCTCTATGCAATTTTAGGCTCCATTAAGAGAGGCACAGTTTGTAGGAATTAGGAGGTAGTTATCATATTGTGTTTTGTCATGGTGATATCAGAGCAACTAAATGGTCCAATGGATAGAGCACTATACTAGGAGTCCAAAAAACTTGAGTTCAATTCTAGCCTCAGATACTTATTAGCTGAGCAACTCATTTAACCTCCATCTGACTCAATTTCTTCAACTTTAAAATAAGAATAATAATAGGACCTACCTCCCAAGGTTGTTGTGAAGATAAAATTAACTAATAATATTAAGAAACTTTGCAAACCTCAAAATGTTATTATTTCTGGTGCTTCAGACTCAGAATTGAAAAGAAATAAGATGCTCATAGACTCTGACAGTTAACCAAAGGAATTTTATATAACAATAAAAGGAAAAGGATACTCAATAAGCTGTGGGGTTGCCCAACCCTGTTGGCACACCAGTCAAGACTGAGAAAGAACTACTCTCACTTCCCCATAGGTTACCTTTTGCCCTCAGGCCAACAGCTGTGTCCTGAGCCTCAAGTCAGTGAATTCTTGAAATGTGGTCTACTATCATTAAAGTCTGGTTTACCTGACAGATAGCTCTTCCTCCACAAGGTCAGAACCATCTAAAGTATTGTCATCATTCCTGAGCACCACAATTTGGGAAAATCAACAAGTCAAGGAACATCCAGAAAAAGGAACCATGCTGATGAAAGGATCTTGAGTTTAGGTCATATATGGATCCATTGACAAGACCAATGATTTGTACCTGGGGAAGAGAAGACTCATGGGGAATATTATATAGCTACCTTAAGAATTTGAAGGGATGTCATGGGGAAGGAAGATTGCACTAGTTCTGCTCAGCCCCAGAAAGCAGAACCAGGAGTGATGGGTAAAAGGTACAAAGAGGCAAATCTAGGCTTGCTATGGGGGGAAAACTTCCTAATAATTGACTCCTAGTTCTGTGCTCTGTCCATTAGGCCACCTAGCCAGTCTGAAATCACCATGAAGAAGCACAAAGTGATAACTACCTCCTAATTCCCACAAACTGTGCCTCTCTTAATGAAGCCTGAGATTACATAGGAATGGTAAGAGTTAACAATAACATTTAAAGACTTTCCCGACCTGGATCCTCCCTACCTTTACAGCTTTGTTACACTTTACTCCCACCCATACATTATCTTGAAAGAGTTGCCTCAGGAGGTAATGAGTTCCCCTTTATTAGAATTATGCAAGCAAAACCAGGAGGACTTCTCCTTGGGTGATGCAAAAGGTATGAGTTGGACTCAATGATTTCTGAGGTTCCTCCACCTTGGAAACTCTATGATTTTCCTCTTTGTCTTCCAGCTGTTAGGTTTCTCTCACATTCTATCATGCTTTCTTAGCCTGTTTTCCAACCTACCTTTCACTGCCCACCCTTCTTATTATTCCCTCTGACATCTTTCATTCTAATCACCAAGATAACAGTACATTCCCCAGACCTCTCCGAGTAAAAACATTCACTAAAAATGCAAATGCAGCTGAAGTCAGTCAGAATTCCTTTAAATTATCCCTAAGATTCCTTCTACCTCGGAGTTTCATAATATAGTACACAAGAAGACCTGTTCTTCCAATACTATTATTATCACTACTAATAATAGTGACTAACAATAACAAAAACATTCTAAAGTTTATAAATTATTTTCCTAACAGCAACTTTATGAAGTAGAAAGAATAAGTATTATTGTTAAACCCATTTTAGAGAGATAAGTAAAGTTAGGCTCACTAAAGAGATACAAGTAGGGTAATCAGGGTTTTTGCCTCAGGACACTGAAATTTAGAGAGCTTCCCCTTTATAAGGTAGAAACATCAACATTAGCATCTAGTTAGCAAGAATAATTAGTGAAAATAAAGAGCTACCAGAAAGATTTCCTTCCTTCCATCCTAGGAGCCACATCCAGATGATCTTTCCCTTGCCCTAGTCCTACACTACTTCCTCACTTGGTATCCCAGTCTCTGGGGAATTAAAAGCAGTGGAAAAGTCATTAGGTCAGGAGAACCTTTTTTTTGGGGGGGAGGTGGGTCCTTAGTTCTCTGAGTCCTTTGACTAAGGAGCATTGATAGATAGATAGATGATAGGTAGATAGATGTGCGTATGTTTATATATATATATGCAATATGATACTATGGTAGAGGGGGAAAATGGGAGATCTGTATCCTAATCCTACTTAAATATAGAAAAAAAAGAATTTATTTTTAATATGGATAACTGTGAAATAACATCTTCCCCATGAGCATCACAGGAGAAAGAATGATGAGTTTAGAGGGAGAATAACTGGACCCAAATCCTAGCTTTATGACTCACAATCTGTGAGACCTTGAACACATCACTTCTGGGTTTCAATTTTCTCATTTATAAAGTATGAAAGCAAGATGTTATGATTTCAATAATTCCTTCTAGCTATAAATCTATTATCTTATGATGGTTATTGTGATTGGTAGGTGAGGAGGAGAGCAGTGCTGCATTGAAGTTTCACGATATGATCTCTAAGATCTCTTCCAATTTTAAGATCTTATGAATTTCTATAAACAACCGACTGAGCGACATTGGACAAATGTCACCACTCTAAGCCTGTGTGCCTCAATTTCCTCAACTATAAGCAGAGGACGAGCATAACTTAAACCTGCTTCCCTACCTATCTCCTAGGAGTTTGGAGCTTAATGTTAACAGTATACTGTAAACAAAAAGTTGGGCATCTTTTCTGGAAGGTATTGGTGTTTTAGAGTTCAAGTGGATAGAAGGTAGTCATTTGTGTTGGTTTTTCCAGAGAGATTTTGGTTCCCTTAGCATGGACTCCAACAAACAATTGGATGCTTATGAATTCTATTAGGGATCAAAAACCATGCTGACTAAGGAGATGAATACTAAAACAGCAAGATGGGAGCTGCTGAGCTACCACTCATTGGTTTGGGGCCTCTCCAGGGATAGCCTTTACTTATCCTAAAGCTATAAGATTTTATGCTCTGATGGGAGCAGAAAAAGCTAGTCAGAAGCCTGAAGCAGAATCCGACTTAATTCTGGCCCTGAGAGTGTCCAAAGGTGAATCTTGGGCCAAAAGAGAAATTCATACAGCCACAAAATATGTTTTTGCCTTTGCACGTGTTTTATGTTTCTTGCTGTGTCTGTATATGTGTGAGAGTATGCATATTATAAACCAATGGGGGCCCTTTTCTGCCCACAGAAATCCCTGTGTCTGGGGAGGTCATTGGTCTCTCCTCCTGCTTCACACCCAGATCTTGGACACATGGTCCACCTATCATGGAACCCATCAGCACAGAGGGATGATGAGTAAACAGAGACTTTAGCTCAGGTTTTTAAGGCAACACAAGGAGCGGCAGGAGGCTCTCAGCTGGAGACTCTTATTGGTAAGATTTTTTTTTAGACTAACATTAGTAAAAGGAAATGAAATCCCCCCCAAATGTCTTTTTTTTACTGGTTTGAGCAAGGCCAGCCCGAGGTCATGCAAGGCCTCCTATGGACATTAGAACAAGGACCCTTGCTCAGCCCGCAACAAGGTCACTTCTTCTGGCTGATAAGAAACAGAGATGTGGAGACATCTGAACTGTGGTTAAGTCTAGGATCTTTTCTCTCCATGGACTAGAACTAGTGAGAACCAATGGATTCCTCTTCCCAACAACAGTACAGTAAAGACAACTTTGAAATTATTAGGACCTCTGATATGTGTAATGAGTAGCCACAGTTCAAGGGGACTACTGCTGAAACGTGCCTCCATCTTTCTAATCTACTTCTAAGAACTTAAAATAAGGAATGAGTTAGACTGTTTTGTACAAAGCCAAAATGGATATTTGTTTTGCTAAATTATACACATCTATAATCTGGGTTTTGTTTTTCTTTTGTTCTCAATTGTTGAGAGGATTTAAGGTAGGGGGGAAAGAAGGCAGATTGTTGTTGGTGATTTTAAAAATCATATATATAATTGTACATAATAATACATTGTATTACAGTATATATTATGGATAATTATAATATATTATATTAGGTAATATAATTATATATACATGCCATTATATAGATACCTGTGCATATGTACATATATGGGTATATGTGTATTTGTATGTATATACATATATATATTTTTTTATTTTGTAAGTATCCTCACAAAATATCCTCAAGAAAAGGGATGGGATCGACAAGCAATCTACATCAAAGTAGACAGCCAATGGCCAATGAAGAAATTCCTAGGGAGGAAAAGATCTGAGAGAAAGAAGAAAGAATACATGAGAGTTGCTGTGGAATAATAAATATATGGATCATGAAGATACATGGAAAGGAAGAGAGTAATCATCTAGGAAAAAGCTTTGTAAGCCACAAAAAAAAAATGCTATATCAATGTAAGCTAGTGCTATCGTATTCCTGTCCAATTATCCACAGAACAAAGAAAGGCAGGGTCTTCCTGGGATGGGGCCAGAGATTAGAGAAAACTCATAAGGAAGAGAGTGTCTGTCAATGCTAGGGGCTTCTAAAACAGAACTCAAGAGTTAGAGGAGTGGATTCTAGAAGGCTGAAATACCAAGTCTGGTCCAACTAAATCGTTTGGATAGAGCTCAAGAAATGGGTGAGATACAATCAAGAGTAAAGAGTCCTGAGGGACAGTGTAAGGGCAGAGGGCTGATCTCAGAGTATGAATGATCCAAAATCGAGTCCTGACTCTGAAGCATAACTGTGTGACCCTGAGCAAGTCATTAAACTCTCAATACATCTGGGCAACAAAAATTTTATTTCTATCTTTTAAGTTATCTAAAAATCCCTCAGTTTCTCTCCTCTTATCCTCTCCAGCAAACCACATCAATATGTTATTTTTTTTAATCTGAACATCTATTCACTATTCCATGATTGGAGATATCATCTCAAATCTCTTCACTGGGGCCATTCTTGTTCATTTTAATTCTGCAGCTTTCATTTCCAATCAATTGTCATTGATGTTCATTATTTTGTGATCATTTGTGGCATTTCTATGCTTACTTCACTGCATCATGTCTTTAAGTGCCCATGCTTTTCTGGATTTATCATATTCATCATTTCTGACGTTACATAAATATTCCATTACCCTCATGGACCACAATTTATTTAGGTGGCCACTGATCAGATTGTAAATTGCAGAATTTCTAGTTTCAGATGAGCTTTGGTAAAGTAAGTTTACTTCCCTTCTACCCCCATCCTCTCCAGTCAGCTACCCATAACCAAAGAATAGAGGTTCAGACAAAAAAATCATGGAAAGGGGTAGATAGATGTAAGATACAAGCCCTAATATCCAATAACTCATTTTAAAAGAGTATGACTAAAATTTCTATTGTGAGTTTTATAATTTTCCCTTCATGATTTGTCATTTAATAAACAAGTGTTTATTAAGCTAGCTATATTAAGCTAGGCATTTGAGATTCAAATAAAAAGTGTGAAATGATTGCTACTCTTAAGGGCCATATTCTGTCAATAGAACAACATGTGTATTTAAATAAATAATGTATGTATATGTGTGGGGGGGGCAATATATATGTAATTATATAGGAATAAGTATAAATAAATATAAGGTAATTACATACAAAGTAGTTTGAGAGGTAGAGCACTAACAGTTTCAAGGGAATCAAGAAATACTTTGCAGAAGATAGTGCTTGAACTGCGTAGTGAAGAAAAAGAAATTGTATGGAGCAAAGGGAGTGAATGAGGAGGGAGTGAATTCCAGGCATGAGGTGGTGAACAGTGAAGAAATACAGAGAGAAACAAATAGAGCTATGGGCAAGGAACAGAGCAAAAGCCAGTTTGATTAATCTAAAGGTGCAGGAAAGAAAGTAATATACAATAAAGTTGGATAGTAGGTAAGGGTCAAGTTGTAAAGAATTATAAAAAAATTTTAAAGAGTTTGGAAATTGATTTGGAATTATGCCAACAAAGTACCTAAAATATCCTAAATAAAAATATTAGTTTATATGTGATCCTAGAGGCACTAGGAAACTACTGGAGTTTATTGAGTAGGAGAGTAACATGGTCAGATTAGCACTTAAGGAAAATCATCATGGTAAGGAAAATGGTATGAAAGATAGCCTGGTGTGGAGAAAGATTTGAGAAAGATCAACCAATGAGGAGGTGATAAAATGAGAGGTGATAAGAGACTTAAGTAAGGTGGTAGCTTGTGAGTAGAGAGAGTCAGATGCAAAAGATGCCATGAATGGAAAAACACAAGATAGGGCAACTGAAGGGATACATGGGAAGAAAGAGTGTTAAAAACCAAGGACAACACCATGTTATAAATCTGATTATTATAATTCCACTTAATTTTTCTTTCTAATGGTTAGGAAGATGTGTCTCATCAGTGACACAGTGAGTAAAGGAATCAATGGAAAATTACATTAGAATCAAAGAGCTTCAATAACTTACCTATGATCACATAATCAGTAAGTGTAAAAGGCAGAATATGAACTCAGATCTTGCTGACTATAGACTGACTGCTTTATACTATCTCAGTGTTTAGTAATGCACATTTTAAAGCTTCTAAAATGTGAAAAAAAAATTGCTTGAATGCCAATAAATAAAAAATGCAAATGAAAACAACCACAAGGGTTCACCTCACATCTAGCAAATTGGTCAAGAGGACAAAATTGGGAATAATTAATTATAGTGGGGTTGTGGAAAGATGGGCACACAAACATGGTATGGATGGAGTTGTGAAATAATTCAACCATTCGGGGGGGGGGGGGAATGGAATAATGCAAAGAAAGTAATGAGGGGCAGCTAGGTGGCACAGTGGATAGAGTACCAGCCCAGAAGTCAGAAGGACTTGACTTCAAATCTGCTCTCAGATACTTAACACTTCCTAGATGTGTGACCTTGGGAGAGTCACTTAACCCCAGCCTCAGAAAAAGAAAAGAAAAGAAAAGAAAAGGTATTTAAAAGGTACCAAAATACATATCGTAATACTATTTGTAATAGCAAGTACTGGAAACAAAGCAGCTGCTCATTGATTGGGAACAAATGGCTAAACAAATCATAGTAAATGTAATGGGGTACAGTGAATGCCACTAGGAACACAGAGTGGGATACTAATATGAGAAATGATGAATACAGAGAAACATGAGAAGACTTTTACGAACTGATACAAAACAAAGTAAACAGAAATACAATAAACAATAGATATGACTATAGAAAAGTAAATGGAAAGAAAAAAGAAAAACAAAAACCAAAATTGATTGCAGCATAATTATGACTATATTTCTTTGTTACAAAGGATGGCTCTTTAGATGGGAGAATAGGAGAGCTAGATAGATAGAAATACAAGGTAGATTATGATATAGGTGGTGATGATTATGATTATAATGATGATGATATAGATAGATAGATAGATAGATAGATAGATAGATAGATAGATAGATAGATGATAGATAGATGGATGGATGGATAATATATTGACTGGGTTTTTATTAGATTAGATGGACTCTGAAGTCCCTTCTAGAAGTCTCAGAGAGTAAGTAGTGGGGCCAAATTCATACGGAAATGTTATAAAATCACAGAATAATTAGCCCTTCATTTTACAAATGAGAAAACTGGAGGAAGTGAACTTACCCATGATTACAGAAATTTCTACGTCCCATTTCTACGGGACTAAATAACTACTTGTCCATTGCTATTTGTACTATAATAGGATTAAGCAGTTTATTAAGTTGAAAATCCCCTAGAGGTCTCTTTTGAAAGAACAGTGGTTTGTCAGATGGAAAATAAGAACTGTCCATAACACAAAAGAATACAAGAAGTGGGGAATGGAGAACTGGAGATCTACTAATGATTTGCAAACAAGATGAGAGAAGTCAGCTATCATGTTAGTAGTTTCAGTCCTCAGGTCCTATATTGAGAGTCTACTCTTCTGGATAAACCAACATCATGGAATCATGCTGGGTAAACAGAGGGAATGAAAGGTCTTGAAAACACAAGACTTGGATGGACCCAACAAAGCTTCCTCACACTCCCAGAGAAGCCTTGTTCCCTCCCACTGTGGCCTGGAGGCACAGGAAGTACAAAAGGACATATTGTCAGGCACCATGCCCTACTCAGGCTTCATTTACTTTGTTCCAGCAAGGGAAAGAAGCCATTTGGTTCCATGCCATACTGCCAGAGGGTCTCCCAGACCAGAGACAGGGCAACCTTCAGGCCACAAGAGCCCTGGAATTGAAAATCAGAGGAGTGAATGGCAGGAGTAGGGGCCACTGTTGCTTTGCCAAAGTGGGAGTCTATGGATACAGAGTATTGTCTGTGCTGTCAGTCTCAATTGATGCATTGCTAGATCTTACAGAACTGCTTTCTTCTTTCTTTTAAAAAAAAAAATGTTACAAGGCTTAGGTCATTGGGCAAGAGGAAGAGGAAAGATAGAATCAGAAATGAAGGAGATATAAAAACAAACAACATCAAGAAGATTTTTTAAAGAATACTTTGGAAAGTTGACAAAGGGAAGCCCCCTTCTTTCCCCAGTTAGAGTACTGAAACATGGTTGTCCTTTTTTGAATTCAATTCACTGGATCATGAGCTGGTCAGGGGCTTAGCATCATGTAGTCATCTTCATCACCTACATCATAGGTCTTGAGTTGGAATGACCCTTTGAGGTAATTTGGAAACAATCCTTTCATTTTGCAATTGTGGAAACTGAGAAAGCTTAACCCAGATAGCAAGTGGCAGAGTCAGTATTTGAACCCTAGTCCTCTGACTGCATACCCAGAACTCTTGCCAGTATACCTCACCACCCCTATGTCCTCTCCCTTCTCTGAATGTTCAGTGATTTCCAAGTCCAGCCTTCCTGCCAGGGCAAAGGGAAACTGAGGCTCATGGAGAAGAATCTACTTGCCTACAGTCTCCTGCTAGTGTGGCAGGGCTAAAATTCAACGTAGATCTCCAACTCTTATTCCAAATCTCTTTCCATTACACCTCCCCCCACAAGACCCATTTAAATTCATCAAATATTTATCAAATGCTAACTTTGCACAAGAAGAGAGTAAAGCAAATAAAGGTCCAATTTGAAATCAGGAAGAGCTGGGTTCAAGTTTTACCACTGATATGTACTCATTCTCCACCTATGGACAAGTCAATTAAGCTCTTAGTGGCCCAAGAGACTTACCTAAGACCAATCCTCTCTTTTTACAGATGCAAAAATTGAGAACCAATGAGATTAAATGACTTGCTTAAGGTAAGTGGCAGGTTTTGAACCCAGGCCCTGTGACCCCTGATGCCATGCTCCTTCTACATGTTATTCCTCTAGAGCCCCATGCCAATCAAGTTTCATTTGCACTGGACAGAAAAGGAGAAGCCACAGGGAATGGAGGAGAATCTCTGAATCCTCAGAGTACCTCCCAATTCTGAGATTCTGGGATTCTCCAAAATGGGCACTGAACCATACTCTTTAACCTGATTTAACATTTCTCAGAGGCTGTGCTGGCTCTGGACCCTTCTCTGAAAGTTCAGTGATTCCCAAGTCCAGCATCCCTGCTAGGGCAAAGGGAAACAGAAGACATGGGCATTGTGGGAAGAAACAAATGATGTTTATTTAAACCCCTCTGTGCTCCTTTCTCCTTGCCAAGCTACAGTGCGATCCCAAGGACGAGAGGCTCCTTTCATAGCCGCCAAGTAGCGTGTGTCTTCCCATGAGCTCCGGGGCTCCCAACAGAGAGCAGCATGGGACTGTGGGATTGAAATCCTCTCAACAGTTACAGGATGAAGAAAGCCACACATATAACTCTGAAACATTACGTCCTGTTCATTTGTTGTTTTTTTTTTTTTTTAACTAAACATTTTTATTTAAGATTTTGAGTTTCAAATTCTACCCTTCCCTCCCTCTTTCTCCTACTCCCTCCCTGAAATGGTAAGCAACCAAATATAGATTATACATTTGCAATTATGTAAAACATTTCCATATTTGTCATTCTGTAGAAGAGAACTCAAAAGAAAAAATGAAAGCAAGAACGTGAAAAAAGCATGCTTCAGTCTGTATTTGATCAATGTTAGTTCTTTCTCTGGAGGCAGATAGCCTGCCTCCTCATCAAGATTATCATGGACCATTGTATTGTAAGACTAGTTAAGCCATTCACAACTCTTCGATGAACAACATTGCTATTACTTTGTAGATGTTCTCCTGGTTCTGTTCACTTCACTGTGTATCTGTTCATGTATGCCTTTTCAGGTTTTTCTGAAATCATCCTGCTTGTCATTTCTTACAGGACAATAATACAATTTAGCCATACTCCCACCAATGGGCATCCCTGTGAATTCCAATTTATAGTCACTACAAAAAGAGCTGCTTTAAATATTTTTTAACAAATAGGTACTTTTCCCATCTTTTTCTTTGATGTCTTTGAGATATAATCCAGCAATGGTATTGCTAAATCAAAGGGTTTTATAGTTTTATAGCATTTTGGACATAGTACCAAATTGTTCTCCAGAAGGGTTGAATCAGTTCCTCCAACAATGCATTAATGTCCCAATTTTACCATATCCTCTCCAATATTTGTAATTTTTCTTTTTTTGCCATATTATCCAATATGATAGATGTGAAGTGGTACCTCAGAGTTGCTTTAATTTGCATATCTATGATCAGTAATGATTTAAAGTATTTCTCATATGACTAGACAGCTTGATTTCTTTATCTGAAAACTGAATTTTCTTACCCATTGAGAGATGACTTGTATTTTTTATAAATTTGACTCTGAACTCTATATATGAGAAATAAGGCAAATCAGAGATTTTTGAGGCAAAAAAAACCCCTCCATTTTTCTTATAATTTTGGTTGCATTGTTCTTAAATTATTGTTCATAAATCTGACAGATTAAATTATCCCATGCTCTCTGAATTTGCTTATGATATTACCTTTTTTTGTATAAATCATGTACCCATTTTTACTTTCTCTTGGTATATGGTGTGAGATGTTAATCTATACCTAGTTTCTGCCATACTGTTTTCCAATTTTCCCAACAGTTTTTGTCAAATGATGAGTTTTTATTTTAAAAGCTTGGATCTTTGGATTTATTACATAGCAGATAACTATGGTTATTAACTATAATGTAATTTGTACCTAATCTATTCCACTGATATACCACACTATTTCTTAGCCAATATAAGATTTTTGGATAATTACCACTTTATAATAAAGTTTGAGATCTGATGTGCCTAGACCACCTTTTTTTTTCATCTTTTTTCATTGATTTCCTTGATATCCTTGGGAATCAATGAAAAAATGAGCTTTTTTGTTATTTCAGATTAATTTTGGTAATTTTTTCTAGCTCTACAAATAGTTGGATTGGTATGACATTGAATGAATAAGTTAACTTAGGTAGAAATGTTGTTTTATTTTATTGGTTTGGTCCAACCATGAGCAATTAATATTTTTCCAGTTGTTTAGATATCACTTAACTTGTGTGAAAAATGTTTTAGAGTTGTGTTCATATTGTTCTTGGGTTTTCAATGGCAGGTAAACTCTCAGATATTTCATATTGTATACAACTATTTTTAATTGAATTTCTCTTTCTGTCTCTTGCTGCTGGGTTTTGTTGGTAAGCTATAGAGATGTTGATGACTTATTGGGGGGGTTACTTTGTACCCTGAAACTTTTCTAAAGTTGTTAATCATTTCAAGTAGTTTTTAGTTCATTCTCTAGGATTTTCTAAGTAGAACATCACCTAAGTATAATATCATCTGCAAAGAATGATAGTTTTGTTTCATTTTGTTTCTTTTTCTTCTTTTATTGCTATAGCTAACACTTCTATTATAATATTAAATAACAGAAGTAATAATAGGCATCTTTGTTTCACTCCTAATTGTATTGAAAAGGATTTTAGATTATCTCCATTGTAAATAATGCTTACTGATGGTTAAAGATAAATATTAACTATCATTTTAAAGTCAGCTTCATTTATTCCTACACTTTCTACTATTTTTAATAGAAATAGATGCTGTATTCTATCAAAGACTTTTTCTGCATCTATTGAGATAAATATGTGATCTCTATTGGGTTTGTTATTGATATTTCACTTATACTAATAGTTTTCCTAATATTTAACCATCCCTACATTCCTGATATAAAATCTACCTGGTCATAGTTATTGATATTTCAATTATACTAATAGTTTTCCTAATATTTAACCATCCCTACATTCCTGATATAAAATCTACCTGGTCATAGTGTATGATTTTTGATATATTGCTATAATCTCTGCTAGTATTTTTTTTTAATTTCATCAATATTCATTAAGGAAATTGATCTATAACTTTCTTTCTCTATTTTGGCCTTTCTTAATTTGGGTAATAACCCCATATTTGTGTCACTAAAAAGAATTTGGTAGGATTCTTTACTTTCTTCACCTATTTTTCCAAATAGTTTATATAGCATTGAGATTAATTGTTCATTAAATGTTTGGCAGAATTCCCTTGTGAATCCAACCTGTTCCAGGAATTTTTTAAAGGAAATTAATTTATAGCTTATTCAATTTCTTTTTCTAAAATTGAATTATTTAAGTGTTTTATTTCTTCTTCTATTAATCTGGGTAATTTGTATTTTTGTAGTTATTCATCCATTTAGATTGCCAAATTTATTGGTATACAATTGAGCACAATAGCTCCTAGAAATTATCTTAATTTCTCTTCATTGTTGGTGAATCCACTCCTTTGATTTTCAGCATTTCCAATTTAGTGATTAAGTGGGGATTTTTAATTTGTTCTTCTTCTAGTTGTTTTAGTTGCATGCCCAATTCATTTTTTCTCTATTTTACTGATGAAAGCAAATAGAGATATAATTTTTCCGTAAATATCTCTTCCGCTGCATCCCATAAATTTTGGTGTGCTGTTTCATTGTTGTCATTTTCTTTAATGAAATTATTGATTGTTTCTTTGATTTTTTTCTTTGACCCAGTTTTTTAAGGATTAGACTAATTAATTTTAATAATTTTAATCTTTTTTAATTGCCTATTGTTGAAAGTAATTTTTGTTGCATTATAATCTGAAATGGATGCATTTCCTATTGTCACTTTTCTTCATTTGGTTGTGAGGTTTTTATGTCTTAATACCATGGTCAATTTTTGCATAGGTGCCATGTACTACTGAAAAAAAGATATATTCCTTTCTATTCTCATTCAGTTTTCCCCAGAGGTCTATCATATTCAACTTTCCAGAATTTTATTCACCTTCTTAACTTCTTTCTTGCTTATTTTTTGGTTGGATTTACTTAATTATGAGAGGGGGAAGTTGAAGTGTCCCACTAGTATAGTTTTATTATCTATTTCCTCCTATAACTCATTTAACTTCTCCAAAAAATTTAGATGCTATATCATTTGGTAAATATATGTCTAACATTTATATTACTTCATTGTCTATGGCACCTATTGATATATTTTCCTTCGTTATCTCTTTTAATTAGATCTATTTTGCTTTTGCTTGATTGCTACCCCTGTTTTCCTTACTTCAGCTAAAGCACAACAGATTCTGCTCTAGTCCCTTACCTTTTCTAGTGGGTAATCTTTCTGCTTCAAATATGTTTCTTATAAACAATATTTTGTAGGATCCTAATTTTAATTCATTCTATTTGTTCCACCATATAATTCACAGTTATGATAATTATAACTATAGTTATAATAATTGTGTATTTCCTTCCTTGTTAATTTTTGCTTGTTTATTCCAATTTATCTTTCACACTTTTCCCTTCTCACACATGATATAGGAGCTTCCGGCCATTGGCTTCTGGAAGTCTAACTCATACCTGTAGAATGGATTGCTTCATGTGAGAGGATGATGATGATACAAGGAGACTGAGAGGCAGGAATGTTCTCTGATTTCTCTTCTCTTCCCTCTTGCCCCCAATTTATTTCATTCCCAATCCACAAGGAACATCTGTGAAGGCTGCTTTGCAACTCCTTCAAGTGTTATGATCCGCAGCTGTGAAGGTTCTTGTAGAATTGACCAGCCCCTTCACTTAGGCATGGTCCTTAACATTTTACTTCTGATTACCCCCTTTTGTATTATATCCTTTTATCACTCCTTCCTCCTCGTTTTAGTATTCCCATCACTTTTTAATGTCTTAATAGAGTAAGATAGATTTCTATATCCAACTGAATGTCATTTCTTCTTTAAGCCAGTTTTGATGATAGTAAGGTTTAAGCTTTACCTATAATCCCTCCACTCTCCACCCCTCCATTAAAGAGTTTTTTCATACCTCTTTTATATAGGATAATTATCCTAATCATTCTCTCTCCTCATTCTCTCTCCTACTCCTACTTTCCTACTCCTACTCTCTCCTACTCTTTCCTACTCTCTCCTACTTCTTCTAGGTCAATTTTCTTTCTCAACCTTTTATTTTGGTCTTTTGGGGTACCATCTCATCAAATTCACCTTGTATCCACACCCTCTGTCTACTCCTTCTAATTGATGTGAAGGTATTAAGAGTTCGAAAGAGTTATTAAAAAAAAAAGAATTAGAAAGGTTATCTTACCATATAGAAAATATAAAGAGTTTAACCTTATTGAATGTTTTATGATTTCTCTTTTGTGTTTCTCCTTTTTACTGTTTTATATTTCCCTTGGGCCTTGTATTTGGAAGTAACTTTTTTTATTCAGCTGTGGTCTTTTAATTAAAAATACTTAAAAGTCATCTATTTCATTAAATATCATATTTCTTATGCAAAAATATATATTCTGTTTTGCTGGGCAGGTAAATCTTGGTCTTAATCCTAACTCCTTTGCTTTTCAATATATCATATTTCAAGCCCTCTAGTTCTTTAATGTGGATTCTGCCAAATCCTATGTAATCCTGACTATAATTTCATGATGCTTGAGTTATTTCTTTATGGAAAGTTTCAATACTTTTTCCTTAATCTGTGAGCTCTGGAATTTGGCTATGATGTTTCTGGGAATTTTCATTTGGGGATCTCTTTCAGGCAGTGATCAATAGATTCTTTCACATTTCTATTGTATCCTCTGATTTTAATATATCAAGTCAACTTTCTTTGATAATTTTTGAAAGATGTTATCCAGGTCTTTTTTAAGCATAGCTTTCAGGTAGTATAATAATTCTTACATTATCTCTCCTGGATCTATTTTCTAAATGTTATTTTTCCAAAGAGAATCTCAGATTTTCTTCTGTTTTTTACTTTTTTTATTTTGTTTTATTGTATTTCCATGTCTCATAGAGTCATTAATTTCAATTATAACTTCTATGGAATCATTTTTCAGTAAGCATTTGTACTTTTTTCCATTTGAACAATTTTATTTTTTAGGGAATTATTTTCCTTGTAAATTTTTATATATCTTTTCCTATGCTGTTGGCTCTTTTTTTATGATTCTTTTGAATTAGTCTTATTTTTCCCAGTTTGTTTTCTACTTCTCTAATTTGTTTTTAAAATCCTTCTTAATTCTTTCCAGGAATTCTTTTTGGACCTGAGACCAAATTACATTTTTCTTTGAGGCTTTATGTGTAATCATTTTGACATAATTGTCTTCTTCTAAAGTCTGCCTTGATCTTCCTTCTAACCACAGTAACTTTCTACTCTCAAGTTCTTTTTTTGTTTTTGGGGGGGATTTTCCACTTTTTTTTAATGGTCTTTTTATGTTTGAGTTGCACTCTGGTTCTGCATTGTCCTAAGCTTTTTGTGGCTGGAGCTCTGAGTCTTACTGCTGGATTTCACTGGGCTTCAGGGCTTAGCCCCACACTTTCTCTAGAGAGTAGACTTACTTTCTAGTTTGTACTGGGCCTTTCCTATTGGCTTCCCCTAAATGTGAGGTTTAGGTTCTGACCTGCTCAAGGAGTAGGGTTTTGCTGCTGTGATGCTATGGTAACAGAATCTTTCTGGTGACTGACCCTGGAGGAAAGATCTTGTTGCTGGTCTACATAGGGGTCAGATTCTGTTGCTAGGTTGCTATGGAAACAAGATCTTATTGGTCTGGTAGGCCCCAAGAGTGGAATCTCACTATTGACTAGCCCCAAACTGGGGCTTCACTGCTGGTCAACAATGGGGTCAAAGCCTCACTGGTACCTTATCCTGAGGATGGGGTCACTGAAGTGGAACCTTGCTGCACTAAACAGGCTACTCATTTGCTTAGGAGATCTGCAGGTTTATAGAAGGGCCGGCCTTAGTAGTGGGTTTGGAGACGAAGTCTTGCTACAAGTCTCCTGCTATAAGCATGATGCTGCTGCTGCTCTTGGACCTTGTCCCCCTCCCTCCGTAATAAGACAAACCTTTCCTACAGGATTGGTCAACTGCTTCCACGCTCCTAGATCAATTCTGAGTCAGTTTCCTACTTATTTGGGAGGAATTGGAGAGATTTTAAAGGATTCCTTCCTCATTCCTTCATCTTAGAACCAAAAGTCCCATCTTATGCATTCTTTTTTTTATGAGGCATTTGGGGTTAAGTGACTTGCCCAAGGTCACACAGCTAGGAAGTGTTAAGTGTCTGAGACCAGATTTGAACTCAGGTCCTCCTGACTTCATGGTTGGTGCTCTATCCACTGCACCACCTAGCTGCCCCCATCCTATTAATTCTCAAGACTAATTCAGATTCATATGGCATTTTAAGGCATGTCAACATTTCACAAGCATTAATTAATTTGACTCTCACAATAGCCCTGTGAAGGTAGCTTGATAGAAGAGAAAATCAAAGATAACAGAGGTTCATGGCATCATAGGGTTAGAACTGGAAGGAATCTTAAGAGCCAACTAGTCCACCTATCTAATTTTGCATATAAAAAAAACTAAGGTCCAGAAAAGTTAAATGATTTACCTAGAGTCATCTAACTTGGAAATGTTTGAGGCTGGGATTCAAAGCTAGGTTTTCTTGGTTCCCAGCCTTGCCCTCTCTAGCCAAAATGCTGCACTGCTTATCTTAAATTCCTTAACAGAATTGGGTTTTCCATTTTAAAAAAAAACTAGAAAAAGAACAAATTTATTTTGAAATTAAAATTCTTAAAAATTCTCTGTTAAACACTAAATTGGAAATTCTAAAAATTAAAAGTGAGATTAACAAAACTAAGTATTTAAAAAACCATTGAATTGGTAAATAAATTTTGAGATTGGTTTTATGGGGGAAAACAAACAAAATAGATAATTAGTTAATTTGATTTTTTTAAGTGAGAAAACCAAATCACTAGTATCAAAAATGAAAAGGATGACTATACTGTTAATGAAGATGAAATTAAAGCAATTACAAGGAATCATTTTGCTCAATTATATGCTAATAAATTTAAAAACTGAAGTGAAGTGGAAGAATATTTACAAAAATATAAATTGCTTAGATTAGTAGAAGAGGGAACAAAATATCTAAACTGACCCCTTTTAGAAAAAGAAATTAAAGGGGCAATAAATGAGCTTCCTAAGAAAAAAGCAACACAGCCAGATGGATTTGCAGGTGAAAACTAAATGATTGTTTCTTTTCACCCTCCTCCTTCTGTTCCCTAAAAGAGATCTAAAAAGCCACTGAATCTGGACTCCCCATTTACAGAAGAGGAAACTCTTCTTCTCATTTGCAGAAAGAATGCTTCCCGAGAAAGCAGGTTAGGTGCTCACTGTCACACAGGTTAGTTAATGACTAAGCCAAGATTTGGATCCAAGTTCTCTTAGCCTCACAATCAGAGTTCGTTCCATTTTGTTTATAGCGTCTGAACTCTTGCAATAGCTTCTAAAAGGAAGTCTTCTTGCCCTCAGTCTTCTCTGCCCTATGGATTCATTCCTCATCTCTATGGTTTCCCAGACCAGAAGTCTCTTCCTTGCCCAACATTCCACTTTGCATTGTCTCTAGTAATAATACCAGCTAATAGCTAATATTGATGCAGCATTTACTATACCTATTAGGACATGTTCCTTGACATCAGAGATTGTTCTATTTTCACTTGTGAATCTCCAGCATTCAACAGTATCTGTACATAGTCAGCCCTTAATATGATTTTTTTTTTCATTCAATACTAGTCATCCTTTCCTCATTCAAAGTCATCCTAAACACTGCTGCCAGAAGTAGCCTTCTTAGATGTGATCATCATTTTTGTTACTCAAAACCTATCCAATAAAGTCTTGTAAGTCCTCCACAGTGGGGTCCCAACTCATTTCAAGCCCATTTAGCATTTATTAAGTCTCTTCAATGTCCAAAACATTGTCCTAGATGCTGAGGATAAAAAGACAAAAAATACAGATGTCCCCAGAATTCAAAGCACTTTTTACTAACATTTTGTCACATTATCCCTTTGTTCTATATTCCATTTTGCCAAAAGTGTCTAACCTTAAGTCCAGAAATTTATTTTTTAACATTGATAGCTCTGTTTCAATATAATTACTTTCTTCTATTCTGAAAAATGGTTCAAAGACTCCACTGGACTAGTAATGGAGTTCAAAACATAAAAAGGTTTAAAATTTCTGGTCTAAATAAGCTTTATTCTTCTCTCTTTCCTCTATGATTTCCTGAATTTTCATCTTTGCTTATGCTATACTTTCTCTTTAGAAAGTTGTCTCTCCTGTCTGGAAACCCACCATTTTCCACTCATGAAATCCTGCCTCTTTTATAAAGTCCAGATCAAGGAATAACTCATCCAGGAAACCTTTACAGATGGAATCTCTTCCTTCAGCAAAATCCCACAAGCAATTGATTTGTTGACTGCCAGGATGACTATTCATTTGGTCTTCCATATCCTCAGGGACTAGTGTTGAACAGATCTTAAGAGTTTAATAAAAAATCATTGGATTAGATTAAATTAAGATTGTATGAGCCTGGATTCCAATATGAACCCTATTTATCTAAAGACTTGTCTTATTCCCCCACTTTGTTATAAACTGTATTAGGGAAGAGACTAAGTCATTCATCTTTGTATCTCTCACAGTGCCAAGTGCATTGTGGTCCTCTCTAAAGATTAACTCTTCCCATCTCAACTCCCCCCATAATAAAAACCCTATGATCTTTCAAAATGTCATCTTCACCTAATCAACCTTCCCCAATATCTACTTGCAAGGGAAAATAAGAACTTCATCTAATCAAGGTCTTGAGACCAGATATTTAGAGCTGTAAGGAAGCTTAAAGGCAAATCCAAGCCCCTCTTTTTATAGATGAGGGAACTTTGATCCAACTTCTAGTTTGCCCTTCCCCAGCTCATTTTCAGGAAAGAAAACTGAGGCAAACTAGAAGTTGGATCAAAGTTTTTTCTGGGTATGTGTTTCCAATCTTCAAGGCTCACTTTGGGAAAGTTCATCAACAGGCTCCAAAATGGCCCCCATGCATCTGTGGCCAATAGCTTTAGCTCCTCTCTTTTCCCCTCCCTTCAATGCCCCTGAGACAGTGGAGTCCAGCTGGCCCTTGGATGACTACTGGGCAAGCTGGCAAGCTCTCTTTGCCTCTCACTTATTCAGCTCCATAATCACTTAATCTCTCTTGTATTTAATTTTTGCTAAACCCTGATGGGTGTTTAGGGGCTTTTTTCACTGGCTTGGGGAAGTTTCAAGCTCTTAGCTTCTGGACTTCATTTAATTTCATTGTTCTGTTTATGTTTTGCCCCCTACGGAGACTTGTGGGTAATGGGTATAGTTTTAATAAATCAAATTAATTGGGAGTAATTGTCTTACTTAACATATGCTTTTCCATGGGTCAATCCTCTTTTTTTTTTCTTCCTCTCTCTCAAAGCTATATCTGTAGTTATGCCTGGAGGACTCTGAAATATAAATTAACATTCTCATCTCAACTCAGCCTCACACACATGGATTCAATAAATAAATAGGGATGGGGTAGAATTGTGGGAAGGAGGCCCATGTTTGAATCCTGTCTTAAATACTTCTAGCTCTATGGTCTTGATGCAAGTTAACCTTTCTCAGCCTCGGTTTTCTCATCTGCAAAATTGGGATGCTAATACTTTCAGTAGTAATAATACCACCTGCAGGGTTGTTGTGAAGATCAAATGCAAAAATAATTGTAAAGTATATGGCACAGTGCCTGGCACATAATAAGCATTAAGTAAATATTAGTTATTATTATTATTACTTTATAAGATAGTTGTAAAGAAAATGCTTTTAAAACTTTGTAATGTTCTTTAAATATGAGGATCTCATTGAATCACACATTTAAAGCTAGAGTGAATCCATTAAGGCCAACCCAGAGACGCATAGCTAGCAACTATCTTAAGGTGGGATTTGAACCCAGATCTTCCTCAGTCCAGGTCTGCTCTCTTTAGTACATTACATCGTCATTCATTCACAGTGTTGCTCTTTGTTTGTTATTTGTGGCTTGTCATTATTTCCATGCTGAGCACTGTGAGTTATTCCAGGGCTGTCTGAAGATAACATGTGTATATGGAACAAGACATTTTTAAACAAATGGGTCATGTAAACCCCATGCCACACTCTAGGCAGCTGTGGCCATGCTTCCCCTCATCCTAAATAGAGATAATGAGAACAAGTCACTTGTGACATAATGGCAAAGGCATAGATTGGAGAGCTGGGTTCAAATCCTCTCTCTGAAATTTGCCAGATTTGTAATGATGGGCAAGTTGTCTCACTTTGCTGAGACTCAATTTCCTCATCTGTTACATTGGGGTAATAATTCTTGAAGTATCTTCCTCAAAGGGTGAGGGTTAGATGAGATAATGAATGTAAAAACATCTTACAAATCATAAGTCATTATGTATAAATATCAATCACTCAACAATAAGCATTTATTAAGTACTGAATATATGCTTGAGCAGTGAAGTGGTGCAGCAGGTAGAGTGCCAGGCCTGGAATTAGGAAGATACATCTTTCTGGGTTAAAATCCATAATTATACACTTACTCACATATGACCCTTTTTTGCCTTAGTTTCCTCATTTTTAAAATAAACTGGAGAAGGAAATGAGAGACTCTTCCAGTTCCTTTGACAAGAAAACTCAAATAATGTCCTGAAGAATCAAACATGACTGAAATAGATATACAAAAGAATGATTACTATGTGCTGGGCTCTATGCTGAGCTAAGCCCCAAAAATAGCTCTTCAAGGAGCTCACAGTCTTGTTGTCCAAGAGGAACAATGACATTTTGAGTGTGATGTCTTGATTTGCAGTGAATTGGATTTGAGCATAGCAAAGCTACACAACATGGTCAGTCTCACCTTCTCTTTCAGAGTCATCAGAGTCCACTGGCAAGACAAAGGTCAGGACAACTGGCCCAAGAAGCTCTCAGTCTAACATTTTTTTTTTAAGTACTGACAAATAAATCAGGTTTTCTGACATCAAGTAATGGCTGCCCCACTTCCTCACCATGTGACCTTTGGCAAGTCCTCATCCTGCAAAAGAAGAACCCTGGTCCCTGGATAATGGGAAATAATATTGTCCAACATACCTCCAGAGTGGTTGTGAAGATCAAATGAGATCATACATGTAAGCAGCTTGGTAAATCTTAAAAAAGGGTTTGAAGAGCTCTTTGTGTCATAGATTCCTGTGTAACTCTGGAGATACCTAACTGACCTTCTCAGAATAATGCTTTTAATTCAGTATATTTCCTACGCCATAGAAAGATAGGCATGAAATAATGAAAAAAATGAGGAAAACCAAGAGAATATTGTATATAATAGCTGTGATATTATTTAAGAATAACTTTGAGTGAATAAATTGTTTTGATTATTATAAATACCCACATTACGTATAAAAAGCATATGAAGAAAGGCACTATCTGTATCCAAAGAAAGAACTGATAAATAGAAGTATGGATAGAATAACTCTGTGTGTGTGTGTGTGTGTGTGTATGTGTGTGTGTGTGTGTGTGTGTGTGTGTCTGCCTATGTCTAAAGGTGACATCTCTAAGGTGGGGAAGGAAAAAAGAAAAAAAGAAATTTACATGATGATTTTGTTATATATTTAAAAGGAATCACAAGTTATACCTAATAGGTTTGCACTTTTGTGTACAACCATCTTTTTTTGTATTATGTTATCAACATGTTTGTTTTATTCCATAAATATGTATTAATGTAATAAATATATAGGGGGAAATTAAGTATAAAATAAAATACACAGGATTAGAAAGAATACCTATTATGCTGAAATATAGTTACTAAAATATACATTTTGAAAACATAAGTTCACAGACTCCAGATTAAGAACTTTTATCCTCAAATTTCTAGAGATGGCAATTATTTTTGCAGTACCTTACAACTGCTTTTCTCCACCTGGTCCATTTCTGTACAGAAGAGACCCTGCCCCCAGCTAAAGAGTATAGGAAACTCTAATGTGAAAGTAAATATAAGAAAAGTTTCTCACACACACACACACACACACACACACACACACGAGAGAGAGTTAGACTGAAGGAAGCTGAAGGGATATTGGGCTAGGGGGGAATGAAATGTGAAAGGAGCACCAGATCTGCTGTAAGAGGACCTGGTTCTGATGCTCCTGAACAGCTTACTACATATGATCTTAGCCAAGTCATTGAACTTCCCTGGGTCTCAGTTTCCTCAATTATAAAAGGGAAGAATGTCCCCAGAGGTAGTTAGGTGCCTCATTGGATAGAGCAACCCAAAAAGCCCTGGATTCAAATTTGGCTTCATACACTGTATGTCCCTGGGCAAGTCACTTACTCCTGTTTCCCTCAGTTTTCTCATCTATAAAACAGGCTGGAGGAGGAAATAGTAAACCATTCCAATGTCTTTACCAAAAATTCCCCAAACAGTCACAAAGAGTCAGACATGACTGAACAATAAGGAATGTTTCCCTTACTCACACATACACATCTCCAACACTGTTTCTTATAATTCCACCATTAAAAATTCATTATTTTGAAACTAAAATTTGCCTTTTTTCTCTTTTAAATTGTTTCAGCAACTAAATTACTTTCCTATTACCTCATGTTAGTGGTAAGAGCACAGGAACTGGAGTCAGTGGCTGAGGTCAGAGTCTCCTCTCTAGACCTCAACTTCCTATTTCCTTCTTTCCTTTTTAATGAAAGAATTGGGCCAGATGATCTCTTAGATCCCTCCCAGTTCTAGGTCCTATGATCCAAATGATCTATACTTCCTCTAAAGATCCTCTCCTAAAATGCAAATATTCTCAAGGTAATAGCACAAAAATTCATTCACACTAAATGCCGGGGCTTTATTGGATCACTTTCCATTTCTGGGTGTAATAGACTGAAGGCACTGAGAAGCAATGAATTTTCAGATTTTGCCATGGTTATTTTTCCAATGTTGCCATTTTGTAAGAACTCTTGAGGGAAACAGAGTCAAATCTAGTCATTTTTTTTTTCATCCAGAGTAAGCAAAAGCAAAGGCAGCACAGATTTATTTGGGGGTTCACTACCAGAAGAAGAAAGTTCCCTTGAACATCCCCTGAATATCCTTCTCTGTGATAAAGTAGTGATGGCCCAACTCTACTTATAACTCTGTAAACAGGGACTTAGAAACCTAGGGGAAATCTAGTCCTGGCTGTCATTAATTTGCTACATAATGCTGGAAAGATCATTTTCTGTCTCAGGGCCCTGGTTTCTGCTCCCAGTATTCAGAATAATAAAATGAGAGATAGGAAATAAATCCTAGAGCCTTTCATCTCTCATGTTCTATGACTTTTTAAATAATATTCAACTAGGGATAGAGGCAATCAAAGAAGATAAAATCTATCATTTGGATTAAAGTAAATTGATTCTGTTTGTTCAAAAGCATTTTCAATGTGGTGCAGCTAAGAAGCAAAACCATCAAGTGAACAAAAGTCATTACATTGAATATCTGTAATTAAGGTCCCTATATATCCAAGATGTGTAGGGAATTAATACAATACATAAGACCCAAAAGTCATTCCCTATTGGATATGTGCAAATACTTCTCAGATGAAAAATTATAAACTATTAACAACCATATGAAAGACTGTTCCAAATCACTAATAATAAAAGAAATGCAAAACAAAAAACCCTGAGGTTTTACCTCCCACCCAGAAAACTAGCAGAGATGACAAAAGATGAAAATAGTCAGTGAGAGGCTGCAAAAAATAGGCTAACATAAAATGGTAGCAGAATTGTGAATTGTTGCTATTTTCTGAAGAGCCATTTGGAATTATACTAAGAAAGTGACTAAAATAATAATCCATACCCTTTGACCCAAAGATCCCACTGCTAAATGCATACCCTAAAAAGATCAAATGCAAAAAGGACTCATAATCACAAAAATATTCATAGCAAAGAACTCAAAACAGAGGAGGTCCCAATTGAATGAATTATAAGGATTAATGGAGCATAAATGAATGCACTGGAAGAAATGACAAATATAAAGTATTCTGAGAATCACAGGAAGATTTGTATGAACTGATGAAGAGAGGAGCAAAGAATACCAAACCAAGAGGACTTTTTAAGCATACACAAATAGCTATAATCAAATAAATGGAAAGAGAAGACAGATGGGAGTGAGAGACAACTAGACAGACAGAAGCAGACAGAGAGACAGAGACAAAGAGAGACAGAAAGACAGTGAGAGAGAATGTGTGTATGTGTGTATGTGAGAGAGAGACAGAGACAGAAATACAGAGATAAAGAGACAGAGAGACAGAGAGAAGAGAAGAAGGGAAGAGAGAGAGAATTTGGGGTAATTAAAATGAACAAACTTGATCCTAGAGAAGAGTTGGAATATACCTTCCCTTTCTCTGAAGAGGTGGGGGACTATGTATAGAAGAAGCATTGTACATATATTTAATTAATTTTTCTAATTTCATTTTAAATCTTTCTTCTTTAGTGTTTTTATGGGAGATAAATTCTGAAATGAAGGTGATGAAAAAATAATAAGTAAAATTTTTTAAGATTTTTCAAAAGAAATAATAGCTAATACTCAAGCCCAGAGACAGGACCTCTTTAGCTAATAACATAGCTTATGCCCCTAGCTCTTATCCCTGTTAAATCCTCTCCTGCAATCTTCTGTTCTAGAAGACAATGGCAGAGGGCCTAATCAATTTAAAATCCTTCCAAAATCAGCTTTGCCTCTAGAAGTGACATAAACTAATTTCCCACCCTGAATTCTGAGATAAGCTGGCTCTGTAAAAGGCTTTGGCCTTCTCTGCCCACTCTGTTAAACCACTCTGCAATAAGTAGTAATAAAAGCACCCCATTCTGCCTGCCTACAGGGTCCCCATTTGTAACTCAATCCCAAGTCTGTTTTGGCTCATGTGGATCTTTAACTTGATATAGAAAAAATTATTAAACTCCTCAGAACTGCCCAACTTGTAGGACTTGGCTTAATCAAATTGCCTAAAGCAGGCTCTGGTTTCAGGTATAATCTCTGAACCAGAATTGACTTCATTTTTTTATTTGTAATGCCTTTTGGAAGGAATTTTTCCCCTAAAAGCTAAAAGTGGTGCTTGGCCCATTTTTAATTATTTTAATGGGTAAATTACTCTCCTGTTTTAAAGTTCCCTGCTAAATATAACTCCTTTGATGGCAAGGCAATCTGTCCTGGAGAAAAGCAACAAGGGGATTGGATTTCCCGTGAGAAGGAAGGTTTTGTACCCACTGGCTCTACTAGCTTTCAATTAATTTCAATTCACTAATTCAGTATTTCTGAAGCACCTACTATGAACCAAGCTCTAGATTCTGTGTTAGGGAAATAAAAACAAACAAACAAACAAACAAAAATAGAACAAGGGAGGAAAGAAGGAAGAAAGAAAGAGGGGAGAGAGACACACCCAGAGTGGGGGGGGGGGGAAGAGAGAGAGAAAGAAAGAGGGGAGAGAGACACACACAGAGCACGGGGGGGGGGGGGGGGGGAAGAGAGAGAGAGAGAGAGAGAGAGAGAGAGAGAGAGAGAGAGAGAGAGAGAGAGAGAGAGAGAGAGAGAGAGAGAGAGAGAGGAAGGAAGGAAGGAAGGAAGGAAGGAAGGAAGGAAGGAAGGAAGGAAGGAAGGAAGGAAGGAAGGAAGGAAGGAAGGAAGGAAGGAAGGAAGGAAGGAAGGAAGGAAGGAAGAGAGAGAGAGAAAGAAAGAGAAAGAAGAAAGAGAAAGAAAGAAAGAAAAAAGAGAGAAAAAAGAAAGAGAGAAAGAAAGAGAAAGAAAGAAAGAAAGAAAGAAAGAAAGAAAGAAAGAAAGAAAGAAAGAAAGAAAGAAAGAAAGAAAGAAAGAAAGAAAGAAAGAAAGAAAGAAAGAAAGAAAGAAAGAAAGAAAGAAAGAAAGAAAGAAAGAAAGAAAGAGTAAGAGAGAAGGGGGGAAAGAAAAAGAAGGGAGAAAAAAAGGGAAAAGAAAGGAAACAGGAAGACAGGGAAGGAATGATAGAAACAAAGACAGAAAGGAGAGGGGCAGAGAAAAGCAATTTAATATAGGTCAGAGAAGAGGGATATAGAACTAGAAAACATATTTTGTAAAAGCAGGGGAAACCCTAGTTGATATAGAACTGTCACTCTAGAGCTTGGAAGAGACTTTGCAAATTGTCTAGTTCAGCCCACCCCCTCTTCCCCACCCTCATTTTCCAGATGAACCCTCAGAGGATTTAAGTGACTTGTCCAGATCCCACAACTATCAAGAGGAAGAGACAGGATTTCAAAATAGGTTCCACAACTCCAAAGCTAGTGAGGGCCTCTTCACTGTCCCAAAGTGTTCCTGCCAGAGAAGATAGAATAAGAGACCAGTGACCAGATCTCCTTTGAATGAGGTGAAATAAAGCGCTCTGCAAATACAAGGATTATTGTT
This sequence comes from Sminthopsis crassicaudata, assembly GCF_048593235.1. Classification (NCBI taxonomy): domain Eukaryota; kingdom Metazoa; phylum Chordata; class Mammalia; order Dasyuromorphia; family Dasyuridae; genus Sminthopsis; species Sminthopsis crassicaudata. The sequence continues at coordinate 624,562,987 of NC_133618.1, forward strand.
AGTGTTTGCAAAGCATTTTCTCCATAAATCCCATGAAGCTGGTAGTATAATAGATCCCTCTCTTACCAATAAGGCTCAGAGGGCAGCTTGGAGAGGACTACCCAGTTACTAAATGTCAGAGCCAAGACTCCAAACCAAGCCTTCCAGTTATATGACATATAGAAAAGGCATGTGTTGAATATGAGGCCTCCAGGCGGTGAGTTTGAACTCCTATTCCAATTCGAAAGGAAGAATACCAGAGATCTTAGGGAGCCAGGTGATATTTTTAGGGGAGGAAAAGGGGATTTACTTAACATGCACTCAAATTCTAAGATGGAGGAGGGAAAAGGAATGAAGAAGGTACTACTCTCCTGTGTAGGCATCTAGTGGTAGAATTCATAGTGGGATATCTTAATTTTATATCTTTTTCTGACTGGATCCAAGGTTAAATAAAAAAAGGAACTCTGCATTACAGGAACAGTTCAGGAACACAACACAATTTACCTACAATTCCCAAGAGCCTCTTTCTTCCCATGGATAACTTCGCTAAACAGGAAACAAAATATTGAACCTTTATTAAATTGAAAATCTAAGATTGTTTAATGTGACTACAACCATGACTTAGGAACCTGTGAGGGATTCCCTATGTGTTCTGGTTTTGAGCCCCACTTGACACTTTTTAACTGGCAAGCCATCCATGAGAGAAAGGCTGGGACTGTAAGAAATTGAGTCTGGGAAAATGGCTGTTGTTAATAATGTGAGCAGACAGAGGCTTGCCCACAGACAAACTCTTTCCAACAATATATAGACACTCCATGAGCAAAACTGTAATTTTGTGGTCTAGCGGAGAAATGATTTAGACATTTGCGGTTTTTAAAGACCCCTTTCCTGGGGCTGTCTGGATTGTTAAATTTGTGTTTAGATCTGAGGAGGGGGGTTTCAATCTCTGGCCAAACACTATGATTTTAAAAGGCATGTGTTGAATATGAGGCCTCCATGTGGTCAGTTTGAACCCCTATTCCAATTTGAAAGGGAGAAACCAGAGATCTTAGGGAGCCAGATGAGATTTTTAGGGGGAGGAAAAGGGATTTACTTTACACACACACACACACACACACACACACACACACACACACACACACAAATATACATGTTTAAAACAGTCCAACTTTAGACTCCAAAGTCAGGGAATCAGGGTACATCAAAATGAGTGAAACTTTGGAGCTAGACAGGGACACTAGTAGATATAATAGGAATGAAGTAGTAACGACTGGTAAGGATGAGCTTTAGGCTATTTTGAACTATGCTAAGTAACTGGAGAGGGATGGTGTCAGTACAATTTCCTGAGTAAAATTGTAATGGCTAATTCATTTCCCTTACCCCAAAAGTGTAGGAGGAAGGAGATCTATTTTCCTGATGCTTTTTTGTTTTATTTTTGATATCATCATTACTTTCCAATTCCATGTCCCCACACCTCAGTAGAACCAATATTTTGGCCTTGTCTGACAAGTATCCATAGTCCACTACATCTCTCTATCAAGGCCAGGGAAACTGACATCATCATCAGGCCTCTGAAAGCTGGACTGATTATGATATTAGGCTAAATTCTGGTGTTCATGTTTTCTTTTATGTTAACATGGTCTGTGCAGATTTTTTTTCTCTTGTTTTTTTCCCTCTGTCACCATTCATCCAAATCCTCCCAGATTGCTTCAAGTTCCTTGGGGGTTTTTTCATCATTTTATATATTACAACTAGTTCAGCCATTCCCCATTCCATGAGTGTCCACTTTGTTTCCAGCATCGCATTTTGTGTTTTAGTTTTCTTTTTACTATTCCCAAAAATGGTCCTAAGAATATTTAACATATATGGGACTTTTCCCTCTGTCTTTGATCTCCTTGGGACAATAGTATATTTCTGCTACCTCAGATTCCCAATTCATTGGGCCACCAACCTACCTGGCACATATAGTCAACAGAAACATCCAGAGGTGACAGATAATATAGATTCAATCTACACAAGTGAAAATACTGGAAGGACACAGAAAACACAAAAGAAAGGCTTTTCTTGTTTTCTGGTCCATACAACAGAACCTTCCTGATGGGTGCCATCATTTATAGACAATGATGGCAACATTGGGTCAGTCCACATAAACACTTTGGTCCTTCAGCTTCTAATGCTTTCTCCAAGGTTTCATTGTGACAACTTGTACATATTTTATATTTTTCTGTGTTCTGAATTCTACCCATAAGGATGTAATCTTCATAATGAATAAATTAATAAATGTAGTATTTAAGTTTTACTATATGCAAAGCACTGTACTAACCCTTGGGGATACAAATAAAGAAGTAAAATAGTTCCTGTCTGACCATTATTCACCAACAGGACCTTGTTTGCCTACATCCTGTGGAGAGTAGACAGGAAACAGAGCTTTTCCCTTGATGCCCTATACCTGGGTTCAAATCCCACTAATAAAAAATACTGGCTCTGTGACCATGGACAAATAAGTCTGAAAGTTGAGAGGAGAAATCGTCCTGAATTGATAAAAGCAGCTTCCTTATCTGAGAGTTAATTATATCAGTGAAATCACAAATCTAGCTGTTGTCCCTATGACACCCAAGTGTGAAACATTAATTTACTGGTACAGAAAATTCTTTCCTGGAGGATATAACCCTCCCCCTGGCCCTGCCATGCTCCTCCTCGCCTGGCTCCCAAAGAGAGAGTTGGTGTGGCTGGAATATATTTGTGGTCATGCAAACAGGAAGATGAGACTGGGGTGAAAGAAAAGAAAAGCTAATATCTAATGTGAGACATGATTTGTCTGGCAGAATGCCATTATTTGGGGTGAAAGGGGATTTATATAGAGACAAGATGGTCCTCAGCACAAAGCCAGCTTGCCCCTTGCCCTCCAGCCATTGTTCTGAAATAAGACTTTGATAGCAAAGCCTTACTTACACTTACTGGACTTGAGCCAGGGCAAAGGATAAATGAAGGCAGAGACAAACCCAGAGGAAATAAGAAGTAATCAGAGCCCAAGATGAATTGTTGGCTGAGCTACACCTGAGCCACCTCAGGAGGCAGTGAGCAGCTGAAAGGCTCTGAGTTTCTGGATCACTGAATGGATCCTGACTCTTAAGGAAGTTTTGTCCCAAGTGGACAAAGTCCTGCAAGTAGACATCCACTCGCTCCTCCTTAGTGCAGGCTGAGAAGCAAATGCTGGTCTGCCTTACCAACAAACAAAAAGGATGATTTCTGGCCTATGGAGGATTGGGAAAAGAAAGGTATCAAAGGGAGAGAGATAGCCAGTTCTCTGAGAACCAGAGAGAGCTTGGCATATACTCTCAAGTAGCCCTCTGGGCATGGATGGTACTCCTAGCAACTGTGGTGGTGTGTTCAACTCCCACTACTAACCATTATTACTTAGTGGTCAGAGAGACCCCTCCCCAATGGTTAAATACACCTCACACCAGAGTTTGCTCACCATAGGCTCTCCCCAAGCACGGCTGGTGACTTTGTTAGCCAGTAATCTTCAGGGTAGAGCTTTGTAATGTCTACATTTTCAGCTTTCCTTCTTGGGAATCTTTCCATATCTGGAAAGCAAGCAGATTCAAGGAGAATGTTTCTCCCTTCAAATAAGGCAGTCTCAACAAATCCTCATCTTTACAAGAGACGATGCAGAAGAACACATCAACAAGCACCCTCTGAGGTCCCAAGACCTGGTGCTGTCTCCCTTAATTCCTAGACTATAAAATGGAAAAGTCTCTTGCGAAGAGAAGAAAGGCACATTACTCCACAACTACCAAACTGTGGGGCCCCTTGACACAAGCCTTTTATGACTATTGAATAATCTGGCACTAATAAAAGCAAACTGGTGGAGCAGCATGCCATACATAGTGAGCGGATAGAGAATAACCCGCCTCAGCTGGTTACTATCTGTGTGAACCTAAACAAATCAATTAACCTCCTTCAGCTTTTCTCTAGAAAATTTTTACGAACTGGAATGCAACTCTTGCTTTTTTTATAAAAAAAAAATCCTGTAAACAGAATTTAATTTTTTTTTTATTTGCGGTTAAAAACTAAGACTCAAGGTATACTATTCTTTTATAGGGATTAAGCATAAAAACAAGCCCCTGTAATTAGAAACACAAACATTTCTAAAAAGAGCAATTTTTGTATTGAATTAAAGTATTTGCATAAAAGGCAATGTAAAGCTGACTTTGGAATGAGGAAAACCAAGATCTTCCTGGGTGGGGACTAGATAATGCAAACATAATGGAATCTTATCAATAGTTGAGCAGGTATGTTTCATGGCAAACCTTGAATTATAGATTACAGAAATCCCATTTCTGACACATCCTGACTGTCTGACTCAGGACGATTTATATAAATTCTCAGTGCTCTCAGGCAATGCTATATGATGATACAGTATGTTTTGAAATAATTATCAATTTTTATTGGTAGAGGGGATTCTTTACCAGATGTTCCCCACACAAATGAAATCACAGGTCTTGATCCAAAAAAAAAAAAAAATACTTGTATGAGAAATTTAGTATAATTCAGTATTAATACATCTATTTCTAGGCCATCACATATTTATGTACTGGAAAATTCAAGGTTGGAAAAGAAAGGGCTTCTTTTTTTTCTTTTAGGAAATTGAGCTCAGAATGTTGGCATATGGGTGTTTGGGCCTATTAGCATCTTGGAAAAAGAGTCATGAGTTTTTACTTCAATGCAAATCGATATTTAGATTCCCAAAACAATAAAAATTAAATGAAGAACTCCAGTGAAAAGAGCTTATAAATGTCAAGACACTAAAGATTTTATCTCCAGGGACATCTAATCCAATTTATATCTAATCCAAAAATATTTAATGGACTTTCAGTTTGATCAACAACTAAAATGTCATGACCACTTAGCTTATCCAGTGGGATCCATCAATGGCACAGAAATTTTTATAGCACTTCCCTCAAATGTTAAATGTTCAATGTTAACAAGACTAATTTAGCCACTAATTAGCTGTAGGACTTTTGTCATTTCTCCTCCCTGAGCATCAGTTTGCCATATTAAAATTAAGGATTTAATTAGATGATACAACCATAGTAAAATTTGAATCAATAGTTCAAGCAGCTAGCTTCACCCCAAATCCTGAATAATTGATTGCTGAGAACATAATCAGGAACTCAATAGTCCTTGAGGTAGAGGGGACTTTAAACCCTAAAGGATGGCTAAATGGAAAAATTCCAACATGACATCTCCTGGAACAATCTTGAGCAAAGTACCTCAAGGGAAGGAGAAAGAGAACTCAGAGAAACTTGTGACATGGCAAATGGATGTAACAAATTCTTCTCCACTAGTTCCCTCCCAGACTCTATTCCTATTAAGCAGAAATCTAAGTGGTGAAAAAAAAACTTACAATAGGGTACATGACTATTCTGTGCTAGGCTTTGGGAGATATACAAGTATCAACTGAGACAAAATCCAGCCCTTATAATCTTATGGTCTAATGGGGAGAAGACACATCTACAAGTAAAATGCACATTATAAGTATAAAAAAAAAAAAGGTCCAGTGAAGATCACCCAAAGAAACTATAGAAACCTTTATGAAAAGGTGATGTTTGAGTCACGTGTTTTAAAAAAATGGACAGGGATTCAAGAACAAGACATTTAAGCACAGAACAACTGGACCAAAGATGTGGCAGATTTTTGGCATCTGGGCAATGGGGGAGAACATGGGAAAGATAAGGCTGTAGACATTCTTAGGTCATTGCAAGGAGAAATGGGGAAGTGTAAAGCAAAGAAGATTGACAATAGTTAGTATCCAGGGTTGCATTCAAAGAGAATGCCTTTTGCAAACTTGCAAAACCAATGCTCTAAGTCTGAAACCTGTTAGTCAAAGGAAGAATTAGGGCTTTGTAAAAGAAACTACAAACATCTCCTTGGTGGATTGCTCTTGGCTAAGAGGCATTTGACCAAGAAGCCTTGGTGTTTGGTGTGGACAAATGAGCCAAAGTTCCTATCCAGGCCCAGATGCTCACAAAGGCCAAATGCCTACAGCCCTAAATGCTGTTGTTAGATTTTCATATTTGAGTGTAGAAACAGAAGGAGAAGTTTAATTTGTCTTGGCTAAGTTCTGGATTCCTCAGAAAAACAACTTCAAATCTTTCCCCTCTTCTTTCCTTTGAAGGTTTAAATAACAATTTGTGTCTCTATAAACTTCACCATTAACGTGTCATCAGCCACTGCAAAATTGGCTTCTTTCCCTTCCCCTGTGTAGCAGTGAAATTTATTCTCCCTTGGCCTGATTTACACAAGGACCCAATCAGTCACAAAACCTCTAACCACCAAAATCTTGCCAAGCCAGTTTCCCTAGACGTGCAGATAGTAAGGCTTCTTCCAGACACTCAGATTGCTTCATTAATGAGAACCATGATTGCCTGGAAAATCAGATTCCCAGAAGACAGTCAGTGATGGGGAGGTTTCCAGAAAGCCCCAAGGTAGTCTTCTCCATGAGTTAGCACTGTACCTGGGAGCGCCAGTACCCTATTATTGACATCAGTTTCAGGATGATGATGATGATGATGATGATGATGATGATGATGATGATGATGATGGTGGTGATGATGATGGTGATGATGATGATGATGATGATGATGATGATGATGATGATGATGATGATAGATGATAGCTAGCATTTATATAGAAACACATTACAAATATCTCATTTCATATTCACAACCCTGGGAGGCAAGTGCTATTATTTTTCCATTTTATAAATGAGGAAACTGAGGCAGAGATTGGATAAACAATTTGCCCAGGGGTCACACTGCTAATAAGGTCAAGTTTGAATTTAAGTCTTCTTGGCTCCAGGTCAAGTGCTCCCTAGGTTGGTTATTGGTTACCATTCTATAGAACTTTGGTTGACTTGATGAGCCAAGATTCCAACAAAGATTCTTGGGCACTGGATACAGAAACATCAAGGCCTAAAGAAGTTTGAAGCTAGATGTAAGAATATAACACTTTCAAATGTTTTCAAACCAGCATTTATCATCCATTGCCATGACCTATGCAGTAGGCTCCATGAGACAGTAGATCTTAAATCAAAGTAAGTTTGAAACTAATTATAGATGGAATGGAAAATTATCAAGGATCTTCCCAAGCTACCCCTAGCAGAAATTCTCCTCAGCAATGATTTTCTGAAAGGATACAAGCTTTTAAAGTATTCCATTGTTTTCTCTATATACCCAGCATCTAAGTCTGGCACATAGTAAGTGTTTAATAAATGTTTATTGATTGATCACTTCCATCAGTCTTCCATTCTTCAATAAGAGGCTAAGATTTAAGTTCTAAAGTATACAGGGATGATATTATTAGATGGAAGAGATTAGAACTCACAAATATTTTGAGGAAGTAACCAATAAAAACTCTCAATACAACGAAGGCACAATATGAACAAATTCATTCCAAAATTAAAACAAAAAGAAATTAATAATTCTGCAATGATTACTATTAATATGGGAAATTGGTTGTGGGAAGGTGATTGACTTGATGATGTTACAACTTGGACAACTGTCTGGATCATCCATAGGATACCCTGATTTTTCATTGACAAATTTGAGGGCAACTTCTAAAGTCTCAAGAGTTGGAGATGAATCAATCACTTTTTAGAATGCTTCAGAATGAACAAACAAAGAAAATATGAAAGGCATTCCTGAGATGTACCTATACAATAGCACAATTCCCCAAGAACCAGTCGACCATAAACACTGTTCCACCAATTACATGATTGTAAAATTTTAGAGAGACAATAGCAAAAAACTTCTTTGCCTGAAAGAGGGCAGTAGTTAGACAAAGTGTAGAGGAGCAGAAACTCCTAGTGGATCTTAAACCTTAAAAAATTGGACCTCAATTGGACTCATAGAGTGGTCAACTGAGAGCTATGTTGCACATACCCTCAAATGCATGAAGCCTGAGAGGGAAAAACCATGTAACCAATGCCAAGAATACCAGATCCCAGTCTTCAAGAGCCAACAGAAGTTCCTGGGTAATACTGGATTCTTAGAATGGGGAGAATAACATACATGACTTTTAAAGTTATTGGAACAGAAAGAGAATGAGCCATGATGTGGAAGAACAAAAAAACAAGGACTTTGCTTCCTAGTACACCATGTTATCTGAACAGTTCAGAATAAGAACCAAGGTTCCCTCTCTAGTGCCATCATACATCTTTCTTTTCTATGGAGAGTCAAAGGCCTCAAGGTAGCACCATATTGATTAGGCCTTTATGGATCTCTGGATTGAAAGAGAGACTCACAAGAGTGTCATCCAGAACAGGGATGTGATTTAGATTCTAGTTCCAAATGACATATTTGGGGTTTAACACCAAATTATGAGAGTGATGTAGGTACCAAATGTTGGGGTTCAGTCATGTAAAAAGTTCACAGTGTCCATTTTCTTTGGTAAAATGTGGGTTTATTTAGGAGAAGAAATTACAGACAAAATGAAGAGAAACAACAGAAATTAGTATGGTAAATATGAAATAGAATTAAGATAGTGATTGTTAGCAAGGAAAGGATTTTAACAGTTAATGATAGAAAACAAGTTCCCTAATGGAACTCACAATAAGGAAGCAAGGAAATACTCCATGAGGTAGAAGTATACTACTGACTGGCAGGCTGAATCCTAAAAAGGATTTTGCACCCTTAAAAGAGTTCGTTAGCTATAAGAAAAAGACAAGCCACCATGAGGTATGGCTGGGGGGGATCAGAGGATAGATACCGAGTCATATGGGGGAAAGGTGAGGAGGAAGATGGTCATGATGGACTAGAACCCCAAAATGGATTCAACAAAGATGGCGTGAGCCATGGACAGATTCATCAGGTAAATTTAACCTTAGGGGTTTGACATAACTCAGATTTCTGAGTAGACAAAGCAAAATGAGTCTTCCCACAACCCTCTTCAGAGGAGGTTGAATTGATCCTCATCAGTATTCTTCCCTGCTTGCCTCAAGAAGTAATTCCATCATATTATTGCTCTGTAAGAAATGACCAGCAGGAGGAATACAGAGAGGCTTGGAGAGACTTACATCAACTGATGCTGAGTGAAATGAGTAGAACTAGGAGATCACTATACACTTCAACAACAATGCTGTATGAAGATGTATTCTGATGGAAGTGGATATCTTCAACGTAAAGAAGATCCAACTCAGTTGATCAATGATGGACAGAAATAACTATACCCAGAGAAGGAACACTGGGAAGTGAATGTAAATTGTTAGCACTACTGTCTATCTACCCAGGTTACTTACACCTTCGGAATCTAATACTTGTTGTGCAACAAGAAAATTGGATTTACACACATATATTGTATCTAGGTTATACTATAACACATGTAAAATGTATGGGATTGCCTGTCATCAAGGGGAGGGAGTAGAGGGAGGGAGGGGATAATTTGGAAAAATGAATATAAAGGATAATGTTACAAAAAAATTACTCATGCATATATACTGTCAAAAAAATTATAAATAAATTTTAAAAAAGAAGTAATTCCATCAATACTTCAGTCTTTCTCTGTCAATCCTTCCCAGTTACTCAGGACTTCATCAACAGTGCCTGGTCTATAGTAGGCACTTAATAAGTGTCAATTAATTAATTGACTAACTTAGAAACTGTTAAATTATAGAATTTTCCCAGAGGTTCATAACCCACTTGAGCCAGTGGTTGTCAGGGCCTTGTCAGGGCCTTTCCTCCATCTTTCCAAAACAATGGCGGACAAGGAAAACCAAAGAAATAAACAGGAACTTTCTACAATGATCACTTTAAACTACAGGCCCCTCTTCTTTCAGGCTTAATCAGATTTTCTACTTCAGTTCTTGAATTTGTTTTCTCTCTGGTCTGGGCAGACTACTATCACCATAATTTTCCAAGTAGGCATTTTCCTGACCCCTGTGGGGTTAATGCTACAATTAATAAATAAACTCTTAAAAGCTTTCAGTGAGATTGTCTCCTAAAAAAGGTCCCCTTCCATTGCAACCAAGATTAGAGGTTCAAAATTCCATTTGGGCTCAGTTGAGTAATTTGCAGCCAAAGACAAGGCCCAGTATTCCAGGGATTTATTATCCTCCAGATAACTCCAGGCTCTTAGGTAAACAAAGTAACCTTGTAGAACAGCTCCCAGACCCCTGGGGTGGAAGCAGCTTTGGAGTTAATCCCTTTGTGCTACAGCCAGCCAAAGGAGCTGCATGAAATTTCGGGTATTTTTTCTTTCTTGGGAACAAGCCCAAAGGGATCAAACCTAATCACAGAGGACAATTTTCCTTTTTGCACACTCAGTGTGGAGAGCCTTTCCCTCTCCTATTCTGGTGTCCCCCAGAGTCAATCAGTGGAAAGAATCCACACTCAGGGCTAAATGCTGCTAAACAGGGGAAGGGAGACATAAGTCTAGACAATTTACTGGCATAGACTGATAGTGTTTGTTGAATGAATGATGGAATGGTTGAGTGAATGAATGAATAAGTGAATTGATTTAGTGAATCAATTAATGAACCAATGAATAAATGAATGAAAATGAGGGATGGAGTAAATGAGTGAATGAGTGAGTGAATAAGTTAATAAATGAATGAATACATGAATTAACAAATGAGGGAATGAATGGGCAAATAAACAAATGAACAAATGAGTGAATGAGTAAATGAATGAGTAAATTAATTCATTTGCCACCCTGCTAATTTTCTAAGTGCCCAAGATGTGTCAGTACTATGCTGAATACTATCAAAGTTTTAAGAGTTAGTTGTGGACTGGGATGGCAGAATGTAAACTGGGACACCAGAATGGGATGGAGGGATGCAGAAGATGGCTCATATGGAGCCCATTCCTGAGTTGCTTTCCTAAGAAATGATGAGAAGGTGTAATGGAAAGAGAACTGCATTCAGAATCAGAAAACTTAGGTTCAAATGTCAACTCTACTACTGCTCTGCTCTATACAAGCAAAATTATTTCAGTAATAATCATGAAAAGAAACAAATGATAATAGCCAGAAAAGAAATGCAGATGGTGAAAGTTTTCTTTTATTGAACTTTGGGTGTGTATGTGTATGTGTATAAAATCATTCCAATAAAAATTATAGTACAAAAAAGGGGGCAGTAATTAACATTTTTAAAATTACATTAATGTAATTTTAGAATTGTGAGTATTTCTTTCAACAACAACAACAAAAATGGTCCTCTTAAGTTGTGGTGAACTGACCCTTCATCAGGTACTAGCAATTCTTGGAGCTGAATGTTGGAGTAAAAATGCTTCTTGGGGATCTATCACCAAATCCCTCTTCCCATTTTAGGGGAGATGCCCTGAATCTTTCTTATTGCCTCCAGAATATGGATACATTACAGCTAAATTTCTTCCTTTGTGTCCCAACTCATGGAGAATGCATTTGTCCAGTCATGTCAATTTATCCCTCCTGCCTTCCTAAGAGATACGCCTGGAAAAGGATGCTTTGTCCATAGGCTCTCTATTGTCCTTCAGGGTGCAACTCCTTATTGACTGTGCCCAGGACAGACCAGCCCCACTGCCTTACCCTATATGTGCTATACCTTTTAAGCACCTTGTAGGACTTGAAGCTGCCTTTCCTCAGTGTGTCAGTTTTCAGTGAAGAGAGACTGCTGCCAGTTGCTGCTATCCTGAGAGTATAGCTAGGACACCAATAAAAAAAAAATTTCAAATCCTCCAAAACCTGTGACCCTTTGTTATTCACCATGTCCTCTTCTGGCCAAGTGTAAGGAAAGGAGAACAAGATCAAGGTTGGGTCCAGGATAAGGCTCTTCTCCTACTTCCTTTCCTTTCTCCCTTCCTCCCCAAGCAGTTTCTTCTCAGGGGCTTGGATGGAATTTCTCTTTCCTCTGCTCTGTCAGACATTTGGGTTCTGGATTGGCTTGCTAATATTTGGGGGGGGGGAATGAATTAATAAACAAAAACAAAAAAAATCACACAAAGTAGCCAAATCTCTTCCACAAATCCAAATATACCATTTTTCTGGGGCTTCCGGGGAGGGTGAAGAAAGGGGGTGCCTTTATTTACAAGGAAAATCATATCAAGGTGTCCATTTCCTTAGATCCAGGTCTAAGCAGCATGTGTATGCTTGATGAAATCATTTGTGTATCATGGAGAAAAGTTTCCTTTACACTCTAGACAACATCACATACCCAAGTCCAGCATAATATCATTAATGTGATTTTAAACAATGTGGATCAGGAAAGATGCTAACTGCCAGGTTTTCATTGCATTTGCTTCACTTTTAACAGTTATTTTTTCCAAAGGTGATTGTAAGTCATATTTCATATAGCATTTTTGCTTGATTATTTGCTCTGTACTGAATTTGTACACCATTGTCATTGTGGATCCTACAATAATGTTCCACTCTGCAAATTTTTAAGGTTCAAATAAAGTTTGTTTGAAAAAAAAATCCAAATATATTTCCATTGATCAAGAATATTTCCTACCAGAATAAAAGGTCAAAAATTGCAAGGGAATTAATGAAAAAAAGTCAGATGAAGGTGGTCTAAGTGTACCTGATCTAAAGCTATATCATATAGCAGCAGTCACCAAAACCATTTGGTATTGGCTAAGAAATAGACCGGTCGATCAGTGGAACAGATTAGATACAAAGGACAAAAAAGGGTACATCTATAGCAATCTAGTCTTTGACAAACCCAAAGATACGAACATTAGGGATAAAAATTCATAATTTGAAAAAAACTGTTGGGAAAACTGGAAATTAGTATGGCAAAAATTAGATATGGATCCCCACTTAACACCATATACCAAGATAAGATCAAAATGGATCCATGACTTAAGCATAAAGAATGAGATCATAAATAGAATAGTCTACCTCTCAGACTTGTGGAGGAGGAAGGAATTTATGACCAGAGGAGAACTAGAGATCATTATCGATCAGAAAATAGAAGATTTTGATTACATCAAACTAAAAAGTTTCTGTACAAACAAAACTAATGCAAACAAGATTAGAAGGGAAGTAACAAATTGGGAAAATATTTTTAAAGTTAAAGGTTCTGACAAAGGTCTCATTTCCAAAATATATAGAGAACTGACCCTAATTTATAAGAAATCAAACCATTCTCCAATTGCTAAATGGTCAAAGGATATGAACAGACAATTCTCAGATGATGAAATTGAAACTATATCCACTCATATGAAAGAGTGTTCCAAATCACTACTGATCAGAGAAATGCAAATTAAGACAACTCTGAGATACCACTACACACCTGTCAGATTGGCTAAGATGACAGGAACAAATAATGATGAATGTTGGAGGGGATGTGGGAAAACTGGGACACTGATACATTGCTTGTGGAGTTGTGAAAGAATCCAGCCATTCTGGAGAGCAATTTGGAACTATGCCCCAAAAGTTATCAAACTGTGCATACCCTTTGATCCAGCATTGCTGCTATTGGGCTTATATCCCAAAGAAATACTGAAAAGGGGAAAGGGACCTGTATGTGCCAAAATGTTTGTGGCAGCTCTTTTTGTAGTGGCTAGAAACTGGAAGTTTAATGGATGTCCATCAATTGGAGAATGGTTGGGTAAATTATGGTATATGAATGTTATGGAATATTATTGCTCTGTAAGAAATGACCAGCAGGAGGAATACAGAGAGGCTTGGAGAGACTTACATCAACTGATGCTGAGTGAAATGAGCAGAACCAGAAGATCACTATACACTTCAACAACAATACTGTATGAAGATATATTTTGATGGAAGGGGATATCTTCAACATAAAGAAGATCCAACTCGCTTCCAGTTGATCAATGATGGACAGAAACAACTACACCCAAAGAAGGAACACTGGGAAATGAATGTAAACTGTTAGCACTACTGTCTATCTACCCAGGTTACTTATACCTTCGGAATCTAATACTAAATGTGCAACAAGAAAATGATATTTACACACATATATTATATCTAGGTTATATTGTAACATATGTAAAATGTATGGGATTGCCTGTCATCAAGGGGAGGGAGTAGAGGGAGAGAGGAGATAATTTGGAAAAATGAATACAAGGGATAATATTATTTTTAAAATTACTCATGCATATATACTGTGAAAAAAATATAAATAAAATAAATAAATAAATAAACTAGCTTTACCTAAAAAAAATAAAAATAAAAAAGAATATTTCCTACCTAGTCTAATGCTTGCAATGGATTGATTCAATAGAGATGTCTCAGTCTTGCTCACACCAAACTTACACCTCTGAGTGTGATTATTCTCAATCTAACAGTGTATTGGGACATAGCATCCTTCTCTGTTACTTTACACAACTGACCAATTTATTCATTTGGTCTCCACCCTTATACCTTAGTGAAAACATGCCTTCTCAAACTATTTTCTATAACAAAAAATTTTCAAGTTGCACAATTGGCTGAGAAGTATAATGAATATAAGATCACATTTCATGTATTGTTTGCTGATCACCACAGAAAAGCATTCTATTCAGTAAAGCAAAAAGCTGTTTTAAAGGCTTATCTACAAGAAGAAGAGAATATATATGATAAAATCATAAAATATTCCATGGCATTTATAATTCCAGAGGTAATTTTGTTCAATAGTTTTCTGGTTAATAGTAGGTAAGAAACAAAATATGGAAATGTATGTTTATCATGTGGAGAACATCCTGCCCAAAATCCAAATAGAAGAGGTATTCTCCATCATGATAAAATTCTAAAGGTCATCCTGTTTATAGATGCTATTGTGCCAGAGGTCATAGATTTATAGCTTAAAGGAACCTTCAAGGTCATTAGTGAACCCAAAATGATAGTACAGCATCCTCAGTGAAATCAGTTATTCAAAAGAAATCTACCTACTTATCCTGATTGGGGAAAATGAATGAAGAATGCCCAGGTTACTTATGTAAGTCAGATGGACAGTATATTTGATTGCTTCATGAGTAGATAAGTAAGTAGGTAGACACAGATATCTATTTATATAGACATATAAACGAAAAAGATATAGCTGATAAAGATCTCTATAGCTATAGATATATAGATGAAAGATAAAACTGAAGTAGACATAGACATAGACAAAGACACAGACATAGACATAGTTAGATGATGGACGCACACTACAAATGAACAATGAACTGGGCCCATTATTGAATACATTATACCAGATCATAGTTGGGAGATTATGTCTCACTTTGATCCTAAGGTTATTCCTGAAAAAAAGTCCATCTTTTCTACACTAATAATATCCTAATGATATCTACAAATTATGAAATACATATTATCTGATAAATACAAATGGTGAAAAATCCAAAGAACAATTAAAAGCATATAATAGTTGTGAGTTAACTTTAACATGTTAGTCAGAATGGTGGGAGTGCAGTGATAGCTTGAAAAGTTCTTGAGTGGGGAACTTATCATATTAGTGCTTTTGGAAGATTATTTGAAGGGAAAACTCTTTGGAAGCTAGGAGAACAATTAGATGGCTTCTACTGTAGTCCAAATAAGAGGTATTAAGAATGTGAATTGGAATCATAGATTTAGACCCAAAAGTTATCTTGGTAGTCAGTTAATACAACCTCTCAAAATACAGATAGTAAAACAGAAGTCTGGAAGTGAAGGAATTGAACTCAGGCTTGTTATGTCTATATTCAATGCTCCCACTGTACCATAATACCAAGTGGTGACCATGTGGATGGACAGAAAGGGAGAAGAGTTATCTTTATAATCAAAATGAATTTTTATCATTTTGAAGAGAATGAATACTCAACAACAACAAGAGAATAATGCTCCCCTCGTGGATTTATAAGCTCATCAGTATGAATACTGCCCTCACTGATACAGATAGCAACTCCTTCATACTTTCTTATCAAATGTGATTCTTGCCTACATCCTCCCATAAATTCTCCATTGAGGATCCACCCAATAGGCCAGAGGCTTTGTCAAGGGCTTATACTCTTAGTAACAGCCCATAGCTTTTTTATGCCCATCATATGATTTTTACATTATTTGAGGAGCTATCTAAAAATTTTAATCTTCCAAAATTGTGTTCTATGATTTGGATCTTTATAACATTTCTAGGAAAATGATAATACTAATTATAAAGTATTTTAGTTCATCTTGAAATCATTCAAATACTGCACAAATTCCAATTTTATTCTAGTCCAATCTCATTGTAAAATCTAAATCATTTATCATTGTCCATCTAAATCATTTATCCAATATATTTACACAGGTACAAACTTCAACTTGTATAATTCTGTTTTTTTTTTTTTAAATGAGTTTTAACTTGATACTGGAAATCCTTGAATACTATATATACTAAGAATCTTAGAACTAATTTGTTTGGCAATGGGGAGCCATTGAAGGTTTTAAAAAAGAGAGTAGCATGTTCAGAACTGTGTCTTAGGAAGATTACTCTGAAAATGTTTTTAGAAATGTATTGGAAGAACTAGATAATGGAAGCAAGATACCAAGCTAAAGGCAGCAAGAACAAAAAGGAAAAGAAATATTAAAAAGTCCATTGTAAATGAGATTTTGTAAAGGAAATATCTACAAAGCTTGGCATCTTAATGACTCTTCCCCTTCCTTTGTCCTCCATATCCAAAGATAGCTTTAAGATTTTGAAGCCAATTGAATGAGAAAATGGATATGCCAATAAAATAAATAGGATAGTCAAATTCACAGAGTTGAAGGAGTCAGCCTAATTGAACCATCTATTCTTTAAAATTTTCCCATTCCAAATAAGTAAATACATTCTCCATTTTACTGGAAAGCAACCTCATCCTTCTGGATACCAAGTTTCACTTGAGTCATCTTTGACTCTTCTCTCTTCCTCAACCCCTAGTCATTAATCCTTTTTAAGACTTAATTTTTAAGTCTTTAAAAATTAGTCATTTTTAAGATCATTGTTAAGATCTACTTCCACAGTATCTCTCACATTCACCTTCTTTTTCTGTTCCCACATCTTCTATCCTGGTTTAAGTCTTCATGATCTCTTGCAGAAGTCTTTTTATCTCTTGTATAAGACAGCTGTTTATTTCCTCCACCACAAAAACTCCATGGGACCAAAAGACTCACAGATGTACATGAATACATACAGAAAACATAAATTACCATAAACAGTTGATTACTCTCAAAACTTTTCAGCCATTATATTCATTTTTCCCTTGGAAAATAAGGGCAATTTTGTAGGACTAAAGGACAGTTATTTTATTTTCATTTTTATTTTCACTGCTCTCTGAGCAACTTACAAGATCCAGTTCTCTTATCCACCAGGTGATGGCTCTTTTTAGCTCTGGCCGGATCATAAAAATGGTTATCTTCTCTTTTTAATCAAATCAAATTAAATCAGAAAATGTGGATTAGATAATAGCTATCTTCCGGGACACTGACAATACAAGAATACATTTTGGTTTTGCTGTATCAATATATTTTTAATTGAAAAAATCTTCCTCCAGCCTCATGATCTCAGGAACTCTTGAATTCACAAGTTAGTGACCAAGGCTGGAAATTCCTATTTCTCCATTGATTGCTGTTCTGTGCTCAGTAAAGGAAATAGGATGTAAAAGATATCTAGGGACTCAGTTTGACCTGGTCAAGTACTTCTTGGTACTATGTGCTCATGGCCATTATTATGGGAAGTAAAATTTGAAGGAGATGGAAAGAGAAAAATCCCCTCCTCCCCTTCTAGAAATCCAAAGATCAGAAAGAGCAAGAAAAGTAATACAAAAGGCCCTAAAAGTGGCCAATAATATTCTAAATGATCTCTCTGTCTCAAGTCTTCCCCTATTCTCCAATCTATTCTTCATACAACTGCCTAATTGTTATTCCTCAAACTAACCAAGTCATCCCTGAATCAAAAATCTTCACTGTCTCCCTCTTGTCTCTAGGACAAAATATAGAATCTTCAGGCTGGCATTTAAATCCTTCTGCAACCTGGCTCCTGCCTACCTTTCCAGTCTTATTTCATTTTTTGGTCCATTACACCATCTTAGTTCTAGTTAAGCTAGCCTAGCAAAACTATTGTTCCCCAAACACGACACTGTCGCCTGCTTCTATGTCTTTGTGTGGGTGATCCACCACCACTGCCACCAGCATGTTTACAGTTCTTTCCCTCATTACCTCCACTTCCCAGAATCCCTAGGTCCCTTCAAGACTCAGCCCAGGAATCTCTTCTGACATAAGAACCCAGGCTTCCTATTTCCACTTTGCTGGACGGCCTACCCAAGTTTTTTAAATAGGAAAAAAAATTCATTGAGAACATCATTATTATGTCAGAGTCAAATTAATTCAAGCTACTTCTCTGAGTCCACCCAGATACAGAGTTGTTATAAACAAAGCAAAGTTTAAATCACTATTTATATGTATTGCTAAAATTGTTATTATTGCTAATACAAGTGTTACTACATTACCCAATGTCTGTCTCATCTCAGCATCATCATGAATCCATAGCTATGAAGATGAGACATCATTTCCTCTCCAAGAGATGAAGAATTTTCCAGATGTCACAACCCCTGTTGTGAGCTAGATTTACTAAAGACACTCACACTATGAACATAGAGGTTGGCTCTTCCCAAGAAAGATTGAAGCCAAGATCTGGATCACTCATTTAAAAAAAAATAAACAAAACCCACAAACTGTCCAGATAATTGAACAAAATTCCTTTTGAGCCTGAATAATCCAAATCCCAGTCTCATTTCTCCACATCATTCTTCATGTTTAAACATCTGTAGTTAATATACACAGTTTTATGAGGCCTTGAATTGGCAAACATCCTGACTGCTATACTGTTCATATCATACTGCAAATAGGTCCTAGTTTATAGAGCCTGAGAGATTCACATGGCTTTTTTTTTTCTATATTCAGTCATTTAAAATTTTTTTATTAATACATTTTTTATTTTGTCCATCAGATATTTTTTTTCAAAAATCATTAATTAATTTCAAGGTCCTCTTTTCCCCCTTCCTTTTCACTATGCCTCTCAACAATAAACTAAACAAGAAAAAAGAAAAAGAAAAAGAAAACCCTTTCATAACAAATACATATAATCCAACAAAACTAATTCCCACAATGGCCCATTTCCAAAAATATATTTTTTCATCCTACATCTTGAGTCTATCACTTTTATCAGGCAATGGACAGCATTCTTCATCATCAGTTTTTTTTGGAATCATGGCTTGTCATTTCATTGATGGGAGTTCTAGTCTTTCAAAGTTGTTTTTCTTTGTAATGCTGTTATTACATAAACTGTTCTCCTAATTGGAATCACTTCATTCTTCATCAGTTCATAGAGGTCTTTTCAGTTTTCTCTAAATCGTCCATCTCGTTATTTCTTATAGTACAATAGCCATCACATTCAAATACCATAATTTGTTTCACCATTCCACAATAGATAGACATTCCATTCATTGCTTGGTTTTTAAATACCATGAAAAAGCTTGATATAAATATTTTTGTACATATGACACCTTTTCCTCTTTCTTGGATATCTTTGTAGTACAAATATAGTAAAGATATCACTGGGTCAAAAAGTATTAACAGTTGAGTGACTTTGAGGCCATCATTCCAAGGTGTCTTCCTGAACGACTGGACCAATTCACAGGTCCATCAATAGTGATACATTTTTATTTTGCCCATAGATGATAAGATCATTGATTTGGAGCTATAAAGATCCTCAGAGGCTATATAATCCAAGCCTTTAGTTTTATAGATGAAGGTGAAGGTGAAATATCTTTTTCCAAGGTCACACAGATAGTAAATTACAAAAGGTAGTATATATTGGATACTATCAGGGAAGATGTTCTTTGTTGGAGTCCCAGATCTCTGGATCCTGAGTTCCCCGAGACAGCAAGAAAGTGGAAGATTGTGGAGAGGAACATCCCAAAAGAGAGGGAGTATTTTGCAGTGGGGAAAATACATACTACTTTTGAAGTCAAGGATCCTGGATTCTAATAATACTTTCTATCTTACTATCTGTGTGACATTTAGCAAGTCACTTCACTTTGATCCTCAACTTTTTCTGTGAAATGACAAAGGTTGAATTAGATAATTTTTAGGGTCCTTCTGACATATATTTGAAATCCTAAGTATGCTATATTTATCCAGGGAGGTAGTACAGAGCAAAAATCTAGAAATCTAGAAATGAACACAATCTAAAAGTCTGTTGAATCCAAACCCCATCCTTTCACAGATAAAGAAACCATGATCCAAGAGTTACATCGATTGTAAGTATTTGAGGTGGGCTTCAAAGTTTGAGCTTTCTGACTCCAAAGCAATACTATCCATTTCCCAAACTGCCATTCAGGGATCAAAAGAGAAGTCAAAGTAAGCTTCTCAAATATAGGTTAAAATCCAGGCAAGGAAAAATGAGCCCAGATTCATTTCCACACAGAAAATGACACTGACTCATTAATTATCTGCCCTGGTATCTTTGGTATCTTCTAGTCCTCTTAAATATCTGGTCTCCTCATCACCACTAGCCCAGTCAAGGAG
Source organism: Sminthopsis crassicaudata (assembly GCF_048593235.1). Taxonomy (NCBI): domain Eukaryota; kingdom Metazoa; phylum Chordata; class Mammalia; order Dasyuromorphia; family Dasyuridae; genus Sminthopsis; species Sminthopsis crassicaudata. The sequence goes on from NC_133618.1 coordinate 624,583,468, forward strand.
CTGCATTTGACAGCAGATGATAAGGTTTTCTAGACCATCTACTCTGAGACAGTGGGTTACTGGGGAGGAGGGATAGGAAGAGATGACGACATCCTTTGAGAGCAGTTTGTGTTTTCTTGACAAGACTTTGAGAAAAGAACGTTGCCCCTTTGCTCACCCTCCCTGGGAGGAGTAACATGTTTTCTTGACATCCTCATGCTGGGAAATAGGAAAAACAGAAACCCACAAAGCACTTGGGTCGATAATACCAAATTCAGCTTTTTATGACATCAGGAGGGAAAGACATCAACCCCCACAGTCTTCCCCCACTGTGTTTTTCCCTCTTTCCCCCCTCCCAGAGTTTTTAATCACATTGAAATTCAAGATAAAAGAACAAAGTGATGATTTTTGGTTAGCCTACACACAAGTCCATGCCTCTCCATTTCTAGCCTGAGGGCTACTCCCCATTTCAACTCCTTGGAAAAGTGACAGAATTCTCAGCAAATTGAGACTCATTGTTTAATAGCATCGTTGTTTTAGAAAACCATATCTTTCATTTTTCTCCATGGACACTTCAAGAGTAAAAGTCATGGGCTGACATTTTATTGTCAGGGAAATAAATGTTTTAAGAGGTCAGAGAAAAAAGCATTGCTAAATGTTACAAGAAACTCAGTGTCTGGACTGACAGCCCATATTCTAGTTATTTTAAGTAGATAGAAATAGGATAAGATTGTGGGATGTTAAAGCTAGAAAGGATCTCGAAAAACAATCAAATCCAACCTCCCCTCATTTGACAAATGGGAGAAGTGACTTTAAATCATAGTGTAGCTCAAGTAAACACTGAGGAACCTTTCTTACTGAGTTGGGTGCCTGGGGCTCAGAAAGTTACATCTTCCTATACCTTGTCCATAAGGGGCAATGAGGTGGCTTTTTCTAATGCCATTGGATTAAGCCTCCAGCAGTTTATTTCCCTTTATAATTATGAGCTGAGACTCATTTAGTTAACTAGTCTTAAATAGCTTTCAGAAAGGGTATAGGGATATTCATGAAGAAAGTACAATAAGAGCAATTGGTTTAAAATATCTTTCCAAAAGTCTTGAACACACTCATTCACAAGACAAACCAATCCACAAGCATTAATTAATACGTGCCAAACATGTGCTAGAGATATAAGAAAGGCACATAGAGCATAGGGGAAAGGGGACTCAAATTTAGAGAGTATAGATGACAAAAGGTGACTCAATGGTTCCTGATAGCTTAAAGTCCTTTTTTCCTTATTGGGGTACTCCCACAGTTTCTTTGCTGTGTTCCTTATACAATCATGAGTTCAGTATGTCCTTAACTCCCTTGATACAAGGAGAACTAGAAGCCAATCTGAAGATACTATTTTGAATCCTGATGGAAAGTAGGAAGTCACTTCTCTCCCCAAGGTAAAATGGTGGAAAGAGAGAAAATCCAACATCCTCCAGACTTGTTGAAGGTAAAAAGTCCTCCTCTAATTAAAGATAGGGAAAAGATAAAGCTAAGATCTCTACCGACCAACCCCTCTCCACTTAGAATTTTCCACTTATTCTAATTTCAAAAATTCTCACCCATCTCAATTTATTTGATAACTGATAGAAGATCTTCGGGGGGAGGGAAGTGGTCAAGTTTCCTGCACCTACATAAATATATTCTTAACTGCAATGTCATTCTCCAGACCTAGCACAAAATCTGCTGTATTTTGACTTATTGAGATATATTCTCATGTAGTTAAAGGTATAAGATCTAAAATGAAGTGAGATGGTTTTGACCCTCACTCAGTCACAGGAAGTACAGAAATATTTAATCCAATACCCCTATTTTGCAGATGAAGAAACTGAGACCCAGGGAATTTCAGTGATTTGTTCATTGCATTTGGTCACTGAGGACCTCCAAGCATTTATTCATGCTAAATATCAGTAGAAGCCAGATTTTCATTTAGAGGAATCAAAAGCCAATTTTGTCTCAAAGTATGTTCCTAAAATATGATTGTGAAATAAGAGAAACAGAATGGAAGTTAAAAGAAGATGGTGAAATTAAGCAAATGCTTTTTTCCAAAAGAAGGGAAATCTATTTGTGTGTGTGTGTGTGTGTGTGTGTGTGTGTGTGTGTGTGTAGGCAAACATGAAGTAAAGAGACTGAAGCTATGGAGAGGGAAGGGAGGACTATGGGAACAATTTTCTTCAGGAAGTTCTGGAACTTAAAGCAATTTGGAGGGAGGAGAAAATTTAATTTAGCAAGGCAAGAAAACATCAGTCTTTTAAAAAACTGTTTTTCTGAAAGAAGTAATCATATGCAGAGATTTCTAATGTAATTATATGTAAATACATGTACTATACATCTTATAGTTATTTCTATAGAAATTGCACTTAATTATCCAGAACTCTCTTGCATTGCCTCCACTAAAAATGTTAAGTTCCTTGACAATAAGGACTGTTTTGCTTTTGTCTTAGTAAGTCCAATGCCTGGCACATGATCGTTGCTGAATGAATGAATGAAAGCCATATAAGTTCTGGTTATCCTTCTCCCTACTCCTGCTTTTACAAATGAGAATGGTTCCCAGGCTTAGCCTGAATACATCTTCCCCATAGGATTCTAAGACTACCATTGGGGAGCCTCTGAGGTTATGGACTCAAACCTCCACCACTGTTTTCATCCTCTAAGATTACCATTTGATCTGATGGAAGTGGATATCTTCAACATAAAGAAGATCCAACTCACTTCCAGCTGATCAATGATGGACAGAAACAACTACACCCAGAGGAGGAACACTGGGAAGTGAATGTAAACTGTTAGCACTACTGTCTTTCTACCCAGGTTACTTATACCTTCGGAATCCAATACTTAACGTGCAACAAGAAAATTGGATTTACATACATATATTGTATCTAGGTAATACTGTAACACATGTAAAATGTATGGGATTGCCTGTCATCTAGGGGAGGAAGTAGAGGGAGGGAGGGGAAAATTTGGAAAAATGAATACAAGGGATAATGTTATAAAAAAATTACTCATGCATATATACTGTCAAAAAATTTTTTATAATTATAAAATTTTAAAAATAAACAAATTTTAAAAAATAAGATTACCATCTGAGAGTCAACTTACCTTAAGAAACTTTTTTAAAAATAGAGTTTTTAACAGAAAACTACAGCAGTAACTATGACACACACGCTTGTAGTAAATGACACACTCTTCCTCTAATGTATGAGTATCAATATACTCACTTGAAAAAATGCTCTAAATTGCTATTGATTATGAAAACTAAAGCAACTCTGAGGTACCATCTTACACCTATCAGATTGAGAAAATGGCAGAAAAAGAAAATAACAAATGCTATAAAAGAGCAGCCTCCTTTATGAGAAAGGCTTCAAAACTATTACAATAGCTCCCAAAGGCTTGAACATCTTACTTTTTCTCCTGCACCAAAATTTTCCACCCTTTAGCTTCCTGACCCAGTTTAGGTTTCCTCTCTGCCCTTGTGAATATTTTTTTCTTTGTTTTTTTCCCTTTTTTCTTCTTCAAAGTATACTCTACTCTCCCCCAATGATCCAAGTAGTAGAGATACATTCCTCTGGATCTCTTGACTGTGTCTCCTCTAGTAGGAAAATGCATTTTATGGAAACATAATTAACTGGTGCTGGCAGGGATGGAAACATAGCACACTCTTGGTAGGTCACTGGAAAATTCCTCTTACTCTCTGCATTTTCTGGAACTCATATGATTGGTTCTCAAGTCTTCTTTCTACAAGTTCTTGCTGCTGACTTTCACAGTTGACTGCCAAGGCAGACTGCTTGTTTGCTGGCCCTGTTTGCTTCACTGGTGATCTTTATCACTTAGGGTTTTCCAAACATATTTTAAACTTATGAGAGATTTTCCTGCCTTATTTCTGGAGGTTTTGTCACCTTTTCTTGGGTTATTATCAAGGGTATATTGGAATCAGCTCAAACAAGAACTAGCTCTCAAGCTATTCTTGAATTTTCAGTGTGAGCATTTACACCTCCAGAATTGGCAAAGGCTACGAATCAGGGCTTGATTTATTGTTTTGTTGATTGTCTACACTTAATAAAGTGATAAGAGAAAATGTGAATAATGCAGAATTAATGTAAAAGAACATCATGCTCACAGTTTACTCCCAAAGAACTGGTTGTTAAAGAATTACTGAGATATCACTGAATATGTTGTTGTTTGCTTAGATGAATTTAATCTTCAGTTAGAAGAGTCCTACTTTCTTTTTTTTAATTTTATTTTATAATCATAACTTTTTTGACAGTACATATGCATGGATAATTTTTTACAATATTATCCTTTGCACTCACTTCTGTTCCTATTTTTCCCTTCCTTCTCTTCACCCTTTCCCCTAGATGGCAGGCAGTCTTATACATGTTGAATATGTTATAGTAGATACTAGATATAATATATGTGTGCAGAATTGAATTTCTTGTTGCACAGGAAGAATTGGATTCAGAAGGTGTAAGTAACCTGGATAGAAAGACAATAGTGAAAACAGTTTACACTCATTTCCCAGTGTTCTTTCTCTGGGTGTAGGTGATTCTGTCCATCATTGATCAACTGGGAACTAAATTAGATCTTAAAAGAATCCTACTTTCAAATCCTAATACAAATATTAACCTCTCTTATTTATTGTCAATAAGAAGGTCTAATGTAAAAAATTAAATTCCTAACCACCCATGCATGGCCTTTTCTTTTGATCTTTCTTTTTTTTTTTTTTTGACCAATTTACCTGACATTATCTACCTGAGTTTTACTTGTCTTTCCCAAGATCTCCTAAAAAGTTAGTGGCAAATAAGTGAAATAACTAATTCCAGCTTACTGACTTCCCATATTTTGCTCATTCCCATTAAAATTCAAGTGTCCAAATTTCTTAGGGATACCTATTTATATACAAACAATGAATGTCCCAATTCAAAGTAACCTCTTCTATTCATAAAGTTGATCTGGTAGTATCCCTCTTTAGTTAGTTAGTCAAAAAGCACTTATTTTGTACCAGACACTTTGTTAGCCTAAAAATATATATCAGCTATACAATAATCTTATAATTCTATAATGGTTGTTTGTTTTTTTCTGGAGGCAATCAAAGTTAAGTGACTTGTCCTGGTACAAATAGTTAGTAAATGTCTGAGACTGAATTTGAACTCAAGTCTTCCAGAATGATTAGGTTAATGCACATAACAATGTTTATGGGTATAGTTTCAAATTGTACTCCAGAATGGTTAGATTAATGCACAGCTCTACCAACAAAGCATTAGGGTCCCTGTTTTTTCCACAACCTTTGAAGCATTTGTTATTTTCTTTTTCTATCATGTTTCTCAATCTGATAGATGTAAAGTGATATCTCAAAGTGGCTTTAATTTGCATTATCAATAGTAATTTAGAGAATTTTTCAAGTGATTATATTGATAGCTTTGATTTCTTCTGAAAACTTCCTATTTTGTACAGCATGATAAATGTGGAAATATGTTTCGAAGAATTGTACATGTTTAATCTATATTGGATTATTTACTGTCTAGGGAAGAAAGGAGGCAGGGAGGGAGAAAAATTTGGAACACAAGATTTTGCAGGGTAAATATTGAAAACTATTTTTGCATGTATTTTGAAAAATAAAAAGCTATTATTTAAAAAGAAGCCAGGATAAGAGGAAGGAAAGGTGAAAAAAAGAAAAATAAAAAATATTAAAGAATATGAGGGGGAAATTGGCACATTAGTGCACTGTTGGTTGAATTGTGAACTGGATTCAGTCATTCTGGAAAGGAATTTGTAATTCTATCTAGAAAGTTTCCAAAGTGTGCATACCCATTGACATAACTGTACTATTATTGACTTGTATTTCTAAAGAAATTAAGGAAACAGGAAAAGAATCTATATGTTAAAAAATATTTATAGCAGCTCTTTTCATGATAACCAAAAATTGGAAACTAAAGCACTCTCCTACTGATAAACCATGAGTCCAAAAAAATGAAAATGAAACACACTCACTTTCTTACAGAAATGATGAACTTGAGATGTAGAAAAATATCCATTTTTGAACAATACTAATATAGGTTTGTTTTGAAGGACTATATAAATATGTATTAAAGGTTTTTTTTAATTGCTCATTGTGGGACAGGTCAGGGGAAATTAATTAAAATGTTAATTGTGTGGAAAGCAAACTTAACCTTCAAAAAGAAATAAAGAAAATTTCCTATTTATATTGTTTGGTTTTTTTTTAATCAATTGGGGAATGACTCATTTTTAAAATAAATTTGACTCAACTCCCTATAGATTTAAAAAGTGAGACACCTTTATCAGAGAATTTTTTTCCCAGTTTCTTGTTTTCCTTCTAATTTTGACTTCATTTGGTTTTATTTGTGCAAAAGCTTTTAAACTTCATATAATGAAAAATATCCATTTTGCTTCTTGTAATATCCTATTTATGCATAAATCATTCACCTATTTTGAGCTTAGTTTGACATACACTATGAGATCTTAATATATGCCTAATTTCTAGCAAACTGCTTTCCAGTTTTCCCAGAAATTTTTTGTCAAATGGTGAGTTCTTGCCCCAAAAGTTTGGATCTTTGGGTTTTTCAAACACTATATTTCTATGGTCATTTACTCCTATGTACTGTGTATCTGATCTATCCCCACTGATTTATCTCTACTTCATAAGCTGTACCAGATCATTTTGATGATTTCCACTTTGTAATATAGTTTGAAATTTGGAACTGCTAAACTTCCTTTTTTCCCCACTGATATTCTGACCTTTTTTCCTGGTAAATTTTGCAACCGTTTTTTAGTTCTATGACAATTTTTGGCATTTTGATTGGTATGGCATTAAATAAGCAAATTAATGTAGGTAGAATTGTCATCTTTGTTATATTGGTTCAGCCTACTCATGAGCAATTAATATTTCTCCAATTGTTTAGACTGTCTTTTTGTGAAAAGTATTTGCATCCATACAGATCTCTGGGTTTGTCTTGGTAGGCAAACTCCCAAGCATTTTATATTGTCTGCAGTTATTTTAAATTAAGTTTCTCTATCTTTTTCTGCTGAGTTTTGTGGGTAGTACATAGACATGTGTGGCTTTATTTCATATGTTGAAATTTTGCTAATGTTGTTTTAACAAGTTTTTTAAAATTGATTCTCTAGAGTTCCCTAAATATACCACCATATCATCTGAAAAGACTAATATTTTTATTTTTGCATTACCTGTTTTTATTCCTTAAATTTATTTTTCTTGTCATATTGTTTTAAATAGCATTTCTAGTATAATATTGAATAATAATGGTAATAATAGACATATTTGCTTCATGCCTGATATTATTGGAAAGGCTTCAAGTTTGTTCAAGTTTGTTTGCTTATAATTTTATATAGATACTACTTATCATTTTAAGAAAGGTTCCATTGAATCCTATATTTCCAGTTTAATAAGTATAGGCACTATATTTTATCAAAGGATTTTTCTGCATCTATTGATATAATGATATGATTTTTGTTGGCTTCGTTGTTATGGTCAATTTTGCTGATAGTTTTCTTAATTTTGAAACTATATTCTTGGTATAAATCTCACCTGGGAATAGGGTCTAATATCCATATGATATTGCTGTAATCTCCTTACTAGTATTTTATTTTAAAATTTTGCATCAATATTCATGAAAGAAATTGGTTGCTAGTTTTCTTTTTACATTTTTTTCTTTCCCTGGTTTAACTATCAAAACCATATCTAAGTCATAGAAGTAATTTGGTAAGACTTTTTCATTATCTATTTTTTTCAAATAGTTTATAGAGTAGCATGGCATTTATTGTTCCTCAAATGTTTGGTTAAATTCACTTGTGAATCCATCTTGTCCAGAGGTTATTTCCTTATGGAGTTCATTTACCTCATTCTTTTTAATAAATTATTGATTGGAATTATGCCCAAAAAGTTATCAAACTGTGCATACCCTTTGATCCAGCACTGCTACTACTGGGTTTATATCCCAAGGAAATACTAAAGAAGGGAAAGGGACCTATATGTGACAAAATGTTTGTGGCAGCCCTTTTTGTAGTGGCTAAAAACTGGAAAATGAACGGATGCCCATCAATTGGAGAATGGTTGGGTAAAATATGGTATATGAATGTTATGGAATATTATTGTTCTGTAAGAAATGACCAACAGAAGGAATACAGAGAGGCTTGGAGAGACTTACATCAACTGATGCTGAGGGAAACAGGCAGAACTAGGAGATCATTATACACTTCAACAATGATATTGTATGAGGATGGATTCTGATGGAAGTGGATATCTTCAACATAGAGAAGAGCTAATCCAATTCCAATTGATCAATGATGGACAGAATCAGCTATACCCAGAAAAGGAACACTGGGAAATCTGTGTAAACTGTTAGCATTTTTTGTTTTTCTCCCCAGGTTATTTTTACCTTCCAAATCCAATTCTTCCTTTGCAACAACAACAACAAAATTCAGTTCTGCACATATATATTGTACCTAGGATATACTATAACATATTTAATATGTATGGGAATGCCTGCCATCTAGGGGAGGGGGTGGAGGGAAGGAGGGGAAAAATTCGGAACAGAAGGGAGTACAAGGAATAATGTTGTAAAAAATGTTATAATTATAAAATTAATTTTAAAAACTCAAAAAAATTGTTTAATATATATAAAAAAAGAAATTATTGATTGCCTTTATGACTTGTTCTTTAACACACTCATTCTTTAGGTTTAGATTATTTAGTTTCTAATTAGCCTTTATTCTTTGCTTTTCCAGACCTTTATTAAATATAATTTTATTGAATTGTGATCTGAAAATGTAACACTTAGCATTTCTGCTTTTCTGCATTTGGTTGTGAGGTTTTTAATGCCCCAATACATGGTCAGTTTTTGTGAATGTGTTGTGTATAGCTGAGAAAGATATATTCTCTTTTCTATTCTCATTCAGTTTTCTCCAAAGGTCTATCATATATACTTTTTCTAAGATTCTGTTCATCTCCTTGATTCCTTATTTATTTTATGGTTGGATTTATCTAAGTCTGAGAAAGGAAAATTGAGGTCCCCCACTAGTTTATTATTACAGTGTATTTCTTGCCATAATTTATTTAACTTTTCCTTTAAGAATATGGATGCTATGCCATTTGAGGCATATATGTATAGCACTGATATTATTTCATTGTCTATTGTGCCTTTTAGCAAATGTAGTTGCTCTGCTTAATCTTTTTAATCAAATTTATTTTTTATTTTTCTTTGAGATCACAATTGTAATAGATTCAACTCTGGCCCCTTATTTTTATTCTGTGTGTGTGTCTCTCAGTTTTGAGTTTGTTTCTTGTAATTTTTGGAATTCTAGCTTCTAATTCATTCTGCTATCCACTTCCATTTTATAGATGTGTTTATTCCATTTACAGTTTTGATTACTAACTGCATTTTCCTGCACCCTATTTTCTTGTTTATTCTCTTCTCTCTTTTTTTGTCTTGTTCTTCCTCAAATATCTATTTTTCTTCTGACTACTAGTTTTTGTTTGTTTGTTTTTATCTGCTCTCCCTTTTATCACCTTCCCTTTCTTTTATCCTCTTTACCTTCCACTTCCCTGTTGGATAGGATAGATTTCTATGATCAATTGAGAGAGAAAGAGAGAGAGAGAGAGAGAGAGAGAGAGAGAGAGAGAGAGAGAGAGAGAGAGAGAGAGAGAGTATTTCCTTTTTAAATCAATTTAGATGGGTCTGATTTAGATTCAAGTGTTGCCCTACCACCACCATTTCCCCCTACTGCAAAAGTTGTTCATTTTGAACCTCTTTTATGTGATATCATTTTCCCTTCTATCTTCTCTCAGTATATCCCTATTTCTTGTCTATTGATTTTTTACATCATCCCAAAATAATGGATTCACTTTCACAATCTCTATGTTGAATCCTTCTAATTGCCCTAAAAAAAATGATAAAGTCCTTTGAAGATACCCATATCATCTTTCCATATAGAAAAGTACATACTTTAATTTTATTGTGTCCATTATGATTTCTCTTTCATGTTTACCTTTTCAAACTTTTCTTGAATCTTGTATTTGAATCAAATTTTCTATTTTGCTCTGTTCTTTTCATTAGGAATGCTTGAAAGGCCTCTATTTCATTAAATACCCATTTTCCCCCTTTTTTAATTTTGCTAGATAGATTATTTTTAGTTGAAATCCCAGATCTTTTGCCTTCCAGAATATCCTATTCCAAGCTTTCTACTTTTTAGTGTGATAGCTGTCAAATATTGTATGATCCTGGTTTGTTTGTTTGTTTCTTACTGCCTGAAGTATTTTCTCCTTGATCTGAAATTTGACTATGACAATCCTGAGAGTTTTTATTTGTAGATCTCTTTTAGGAAGTGTTTAAGGGATTCTTTCCATTTCTATTTTACCCTTTGGATTTAAAATATTAGAGTAGCTTCCTTTAAAATTTCCTAAAATATGATATCTCTACTCTTCCTTTGTTCACGAATTTCAAATAATCTGATAATTTTTCCCCTGAGGCATTTAGGGTTAAGTGACTTGTCCAAGGTCACACAGCTAGGAAGTGTTAAGTATCTGATACCAGATTTGAACTCAGGTCCTCCTGACTTCAGGGGTGGTGCTCTATCCACTGTGCCACCTATAATTTAATCTGATAATTCTTAAATTATCGCTCCTTGATTTATTTTCCAGATTAGTTGCTTTTCTGGTGAGATATTTAACATAATTATTTTTGTCATTTTTTTTTAATTTGTAAAAAATTTTTGATGTCTCATAGAGAGCTGGAATTCCACTTGCCCAATACTAATTCTTAAGGAATTATTTTCATCAGTAAATTTTTGCAACCCTTTTTTTATTTGGCCAATGTTTTTAATGTATTATTTTCTTCAGTATTTTTGTGCCTCCTTTTTACCAAGTTGATGATTGTTTTTTCATAATTCTTTTCCTTTGCTTACATTCTTTACCTAATTTTTCCATTAACACTCTTATTTGATTTTGAAAATAATTTTTAAGTTCTTATTAGGCTTGTGTTCAATTCATACTTTTTTCTTTGAGGCTTTTCATGTACCTAATTTGACTTCATTATCTTCTTCTGGATTTGTGATTTGAGCTACTATGTCATCCAAGTAGATTTTTATGATCAAGTTCTTTTTGTTGTCATTGTTGGCTTGGGTTTTTTTTGGGGGGGTTGCCCTTTTTGTTGATTCAGAGATTTTTGTTAATGTTGGGCTCTATTCCCGGCGTGGTGGGGTATGTCTGTCTCAACTTTCAAATTTTTTCACCCTCCTGTTTTTAAAATACTGTTGGAAGGTTGGAAACTTGGGATGTTTCGAAGTGGTGCAATAGTCTCTAGTATGGGAGTACCCAAAGCTGCTGCTAGTTCTATTTCCATCACCTGATTTCATTGGTGATGTTTCATATATATGTCCTCTAAGCTAGTCTCCTCTACATTTCACAGATCTCTCTTTCCAATATTGTCTTTGACTTCAAGAATGTCTCACTCTGATTTTTTGTTGGCTCTGCCATTTGAGAATTCAATTTGAGGTGTTATTTTAAAGTTGTTTGGAGGGAAATGTTGGGAGAGCTCTACTGAATGTTCCTCTATTCAGCTATCTTGGCTCCACCCCCAGAAGTCTTCTGTTGTGGCTCTGGATATCTTAGAATCAGCCGGAGTCATGATAAGCAAAAGACTTTATTCGTGGTCTTTTGGGGTCACCATCGGGGATTAGATCTAGCAATCTCTACACCTCCTTCCTCTCTCTCCACTGCCAAAAGAATGCTCCTGCCAGTCCTACTCCACCCTCTCATCTCTCTCTTTTCCTTCTTTGTCCACACCCACCAATCCAGCACAGAATAGTTGAGTGTGGTTGAGCATGAGTGAAATTCTAAGTGTAGGTGTATAAAGAAAGATGTAGATGTGATTATGGATATTAGGCCTAGATGCAAGTGTAAGGATAGATAATGGTAGATATATGTATGGATTTAGCCATAGATAGTCTCCTGAAACTTCACCAAAAAAGTTTTGAGCTGTAAGATTTTCTGATCACTCAAACTCTATGAATCAGTCTAATGATTCCTCTGAAAGAATCTTCTATGTTTTAAAAGAAAATGATCCCAGGTTCCCAATATCTCTATTTCTAAAGTATAGTTATGTCTGTATGCCTAGAGAAAATCATGTACATGGTTTTAAAACAGCATCTAAATATCCAATTACCTCTTCCATATTATGAAACAAACATTCTTATATTCCCATAACACAGACATAAAGTACAGTGATTGCCAAAGCTGGGTTTCTGACATCTCAGGTCATCACTGACTATCTGAAGAATACCTCTGGATTCTCAAGTAATCTTTAGGAAATCAAGTATCTTGTACAGAAATTATACTTCCCTCTTCTGTTAACCAACAAATGTTTTTATAAGCATCTACTCCAGACTAGATCCTGAGCAAAGTATTAGGGATACAAAGACAGAAATGAAACAATCCTTGGCTCTAAGGAGCTGAAACTCAAATTCTTTTGGAAGAGAAAATTTGCATGTAAACAAACACATACATAATATTCTCAAAATAAATAGAAAGCAAAATAAATGGAAGAGATGAACAGCAGGTGTAAAGGCTAGTCCAGCTCAGATGCTCCCTCTCTCTGTCTCTCTGTGTGTCTCTGTCTCTCTCTGTGTATCTCTTTCTGTGTGTGTGTGTGTTTCTGTATCTCTATCTCTGTGTTTCTGTCTCTCTCTGTGTCTCTTTCTCTGTGTGTGTGTCTCTATCTATCTCTCTGTCTGTCTGTCTCTGTATCTCTCTCTCTCTCTCTCTCTCTCTCTCTCTCTCTCTCTCTCTCTCTCTCTCTCTCACACACACACACACACACACACACACACACACACACACACACACCGTGACAAACCAGAGGGAAGATTTTCTTCATTATCTTTGAAAGAGACACAAATGGTGTTAAATTCTCTTTGGAAGTAACTCTAGGGAGAGGAAAAATACTTTGTGAAACAATGAACATATAGGGAAAAGCCATTTCCCTTAAATATTCCCCCGATTCCCCACTTGCCTTTCTCGAGATTTCAAGGAATTTCACCTTGGGTGAATTCAAGAACATCCTCATTTTCTGTGGGAAAGTTCTATTTTCTGATATATTCAAATCTTTGTAGATTCTCCATTTTCTGTTTTGCTACCTGCTTGAATAATAAATAAGTTTACTCATTAATCACTATTTATGATGGTCTTTTGTGTATGTAGTATTTGGTGAGAAGGAATCAAACCCATAGGCGCAAGTTTAGGATTGCCCCTTTTCCCTTTAAGAGAGAGCAACCAGGAAAATTAGCAGTATTGCTGCCTTTGAATTAAAAAGAAATAACATTTGTAGAACAACATTTAGGGGATCAGAAATAATCTTAGTCTATTACCACCTCTCTGAGAAAAGTGTCCATTCTTATGGTCCATTCTGCTGCTCCCCTCTATGTAAGATTTCAGAGATATCCATCCTTGCTCCCTTCAAGCTGTGTTTAGATTACTCATATTTTACATGGGCAACATACAAGTCCTAATATGCTAAGAAAATAGAAATTATTAATATTATCACTATTTGACATTGTCTTTAGCTGGGCTTGGTTCTTTCATGACTAGGTTAATCAAGCCAAACCCTCTGTACGAGAATACCCTTTCCTCTTATTAAGCCAATAGAGTGTAATGGCAAAAGATCAAATTTAAAATCAGATTCAGGAGACCTGGGTTTGAATCCTGTTTCAGCCTCTTATTAGCCATTTTATGAGAGATAATAAAATCTGCATTTTCAACTTCACAGGAATGTTGTAAGGAAATGCTTCCCCATTTATAATCAAGAGATGGAGTGGCAGTGTAACAATTACAAATCACACATATAGATATATAGCTATATGCATTGCTATGTATATTTATGTGTGTGTCTGTACATGTGTATATGACATGGAGAGACAAAAAGAAAAGATAAGAACAGTGAAAAAGAAAGTATAGTAAATAGAGCATCAAATTTGAAAATTCAATTCTAGCCTCATGAACTTATTAGCTATGTGACCTGGGACAAGTCACTTAAAATTGGACTCCCTCAGTTTCCTCATCTGTAACAATAGAACCTACCTCTCAGCGTTGTCATGTGGATAAACATTTGTAATATTTGTAAAATGCTTTTCAAATTTTAAAGTAACTATAATATATAATAATGCTAGCTATTATATATGAATGTATGTATTGTATATGTACTTATATTATTATTGTTATTAAATGAGGCTTTAGTGAGGAACCTTCAGAGTTTGTTTACTGACCCCAGCTTCTCATGAAAGAAAAAGCCTATCTTTGTAATACTAACCTTCTACCAATGTTACCGTTCAGTACTGAGATGCAGATTGTAGCAGTCTCTGAAGAATTTAAAGTGTATAATATAGAGATCAGTGGAGAAACATAGGATGGATGTAAATAGGTTTCAACAGATAAGCAATGAAGAACTTTAAAGCAGAGGGGCAAAAAGTGTCATGTAGGAATTCTATGAAGGGAAGATAAGATGGAAGAGTAGTGTAAGGGACGGAGGGTGAGGAATGATAGGTGAACAGCCAGATCTCTCTGCTGGCATTTTCATGATGTTTAAGACAAATCAAGGAAGCCTCCAGCACTTTGATGGAAGAGAACCTCAAATGCACTTATGGGAGGATGTGGACAAGAGAGCCACAGGATGGGCAGGTATGGATAAGCTGCCTTCTGCCTCACTGGAAGAAAGTTCCAAACTGATGAAATCTCAGATCTTTTAGAATCTCTAGGTATCAAATGAGATTTGAAAAAAAAATACTAGTTTAGGAAAAACTCTTAAATAATCAGAACAGTGTAGAAGTGAAAAGGGTTCCCTGGGAAGACACTAGTTTCCCTCTCCCCTGCAGTGGAATTCTGGGGTGCTGTTTTATTCTAAATGTAGGTTACTCCTCAAAGAAGTTCCATCATGGTCAATGTTAATAGAATTAAGAGCCTGATGGGACTGTAACTCAGGGAGGAGGACTGGGGTGGGACATATCAGAAGACAAGTTTCAAAAAGCCCCCCAACCAGACCCTGAAGGAACTAGAGTCACAGCTCGGCCCAACCTCCCCTGTTGACAATGAGTGAAGCATTTGGAGATGTCTTCCTCATCCATCCATCACTCAAAGGTGTCCCAATAGATAAAAGCCCTTTCCAGCTCTAGGGCTCTATGAGTTGATAATGTCAGGGGTCTATGAATTCTCCTTTGAATTCATAGACTTGAAACAAATTAAATACTGTGCTCTGGAACCCTAGGCCCTCCTTCCTCTAGGTCCTTCTGAATGCCTCTGCTTTGGCTCTCTTAAAATAAATGCCATGAACGCTGCAGTAAATCCATTAGTGAAACCAGTTTTGAATGAGTCTCAAGCAAAATTATTTATGATAGTTGGCCCTTATCCGCTCTTTCCCCTTGGTTTTAATTTATTAACTGGTCTTTCCCTCACTCTAATTTCAAACAAACACCTCTAAAAATCACCCAGCTAACCCAGCAAAAGGAGGGGTAGTTAGGGAGTGGGGGAGAGAAAGAAACCCAAGTTTCTTCTTAGGCTCCAGCCAGTCCCAATAAATTCTGGTCGGATCAATTCCAAGAGCTAGTTAGCAGCACACTATGTTCAGTGATCCAGCCCAACCTGATCACATGTGTGTGGAAAGGGGCCTTAATTGATGCCATTTTGAGGCTTTCAGCTAAATGTCTAATGAGCT
This sequence comes from Sminthopsis crassicaudata, assembly GCF_048593235.1. Lineage (NCBI taxonomy): Eukaryota > Metazoa > Chordata > Mammalia > Dasyuromorphia > Dasyuridae > Sminthopsis > Sminthopsis crassicaudata. Next base: position 624,599,208 of record NC_133618.1, read on the forward strand.
GGGTATAAACATCAAAACCCCAAGTCCCAAGTCGGTAAGTACCATAAGAGTAAAGGCAAATGCCCCGGGCAGGGGAGAAAATGAGTCATGGTGGGCTAATTCACCAGAGGTCAGCTTCTACAGGGTGGGTGTGGAGAAGTACTTGGACCCAGGCCAGGATAGTAACTAACTGTCAGCTGCTCTCACTCCTGGGATTCCAATTCACTTGACCCATACTTATAAAAAAATATAAATTAGGAACCTCTCCATTTCCAGGCCCCAGAACAAAGGTCTTGTCTCCCCCACCCTGGTTATGCTTCTGATCCCTGTGAAGCCATGGCAACTAGTAAACAAGTATATGTGAAGCTCTTATTATGTGCCAGGCACTGTGCTAAGCCGTAGGGATACAAAGAAGAGCAAAAACGCTCCTTCCCCTCCATACAATGTGGGAGAGAACAAATGACTGTGTAGAAATAAGACATTTACAGGAATCATTGGAGATAATCACAAAGAGAAGGCAGTAGGCTTAAGGGAACTTAGAACAGTTTCTCAGAGAAGGTAGAATTTTGGCTGAGATGTGCAGAAAGCTTGGAAAAGCAGGAGGCAACTGTCTCTGCTAAATATTAATAATAATAATACTTATCATTTATTTGGAGCTTCTAAGGTTTGCGATATGCTTTGCATATATCATCCCATACGATCCTTACAACTATCATGTCTATTTTACAGATGAGGAAACTGAGGTTGAGAGACTTGCTCCAGTTTTGTCTGAAGCCGGATTTGAAAGTGGATCTTTCTAACTCTAAATTCAAAGATCTTTCCACAGAGTCATTTCATTTCTTAAGTAAATGTTCTAAGTCACTGCAAGCCCTCCACAAGAACGCCTTCCTTCCTGCTCCCATACACTATAGATGCAATCATAACATAACATGAGAGAAAGGATGGGAATACCTCTTCTTCCAACTTTACCCTAAGAGTGGCTGAACCCACACTTACAAGAGAAAGGGAAATATTTCTTTGGAATAAAAAAATCCTCCAGAGGAGACCAATTAATTCTTCCAGGGCCTGAGGGATCATTTAGTGAATTGCTCCTTTCAAGGTGTGTCTTGATTTCTTTACACTGTATAAAGTAGGAAGTCTACTATCTGTGTATTGAGTGAAACTCTGAACAAGAAGTTTAAAAAGTCCCAGCCTCCACCTATATGTCACAATGTGAGTACATCTTTCAATGCCCCTGGGCCACAGAAATGAAATGAACAGCCCAGCCTGTTTTCTAGAGTGGGAAATGATGGTTCCTTCCACCCCTGTTCCTCTATATCCTAAGCCTAAAAGAAAATGCTAAATTGAGGAAGTCATGTTGAAAATCTAAAAAGAAAATGTTTCATCCCAACCTGTGAAGCTAAGGATGCTGCTCTGGGATTTTCCAGCCATGAGCAGAGTTCTCATGGAACCAGAGATCAAAGGCCCACTGAGGTTATTGAAAGTTTTCCCCTCCCCAAATCTCTACTCACAGTTGTGCTTCTGTTCCTGTTCCAGATTCATGGGAACTGAGCATTGTTTAGGAGAAAAATGGAAAATATCCTATAATAACAATAGCAATAATAACACATGAACAATTGTTATTTGCTGGCAACATTCCATCTACAACTTTGATTCCCTCAGTCAAGATGAACTGTTGTACTTCCTGGTCTCAATTTTGCACAACCTGAGCAAGGTGGATTGATGTCATCTTCAATTAGCAGGACAAAGAAACCTACCTATAAAGAACTGAAAAGGACTTTAAATTAAGATGTAAAATAGGGGGTTATTTTACATGGACTATTTATGATACTTAGGAATTTAGTTTTGGTAGGGAGCTCAAAAAAAAACCAAAAACTTTTCAATCAAAACATCAAGCCTAACAATAAATATATATACAAAGAAATAGGAGCTACAGTTCCTGCCCTCAGGGATCTTACAGTCCAATTAAAAAGATCGGAAATAGGTACAGGGAATTTTTAAAAGTTTCATTACTGCCTTTTGTGGAGTTATTTCAGCTTTATTATCTTTATTGTATACTGTCTCCTCTATTAGATTTTGTGTTCCTTGAGAACAAAAATTGATTTTGCCTCTGTTTATATCCCCAGGGTTAGCACCATACCTGGTATATAATAAGTGCTTAATAAAAGTTTGTAGACTTGACTTTATTACAAAGTACTTTGAAAATAACTAAGTTAATGCCTCTGTTTTACATCTCTGTAATATTCTGTCATTGTTCCCTACCCTTTTCCTTTGCTGGTAACAAAGAAAAACAGTTAAACAGAAACCAATCACCACAAATTTGTTAAAGAAAATGTGTCCATCATGCATCTATTTTGGTCATTCATGATTTCCAGTACACAAACCAAGAGATGAGAGGTGTTTTTCATTAGTAACACTGTACAACCATTGTTTAATCTTAGTCTGGCTGTCATTTAGTTGCTTTGTTTCTTTGTTTCTGTGATTATATTCATTGTATATATTGTTTTCCTCTTTTTTCCTTTTTATATACATTCACATTCTCATGTTCCTCTGAATTCTTCATAGTTGTAATCTCTTAAAGGGCAATACTATTCCATTATATTCATAATCTCTGTGAAACATTTGTAAAATAAGGTAGTGATTGTCCTGTCTGCCTTACAGAGTTATTTTGAGGATAAAGTTAAATAATACAGATTTTAAAAGTTCCATATAAATGTAAGCTTTCACCATTATTATTAACCAAGGTTGGGATACAGTCTAAATTATATTCACAGATAAGCTTTAAAATCTCCACTTACTTTGGGACCTCACCTTTGCCTTTATTATTACTTGTCTTGCATTACTCTCATCCAGATTCCTGTGTTCCCCCATCCCAGTAAAATGTAAGCTATTTGAAGGCAAGAATTATTGTTGTTGATATCATTTCATCTTTTTAAGTGATAGAAATAGTTTGACACATCACAATTCCTTAACAAAAGTTTGGGAACAGCTAAGTTGTTAGTGGATAGAGCACTAGAGTTGGAGTCAGAAAGTCTTGAGTTCAATTCCAGCCTCATACACTAACTAGCTATGTGATCCTAGGCAAGTCATTTAACTTCTCTTTGCCTCAGTTTCCTCATCTGTTAAAAAATACTATAAAAACCATACTTCCTGAAATGGTTGTGAGGATCAAATACGATAAGAATTATAACAGAATGTGGCACATGGTAAGCACCATATATATTTTAGCTATTTTTATTTATTTATCTGAATTAAATTAAATTATCTGAACTACAAATAAGTAACCAAATGGACAAATAGTCACAAACAATGTTAGTTTCTTTCCTCTCTTTTTTTCATCATCTTAAGAGGATAACTTCCTTTTGATTTCCTCAAACCAGGGAATATCCACTGAGGAAATGCCCTCTCCCAGTACAAATCAGCATCTTCTCTGCAATGTTTATGGTCTTAAAGACTGGTCCTAGGATTCTGAGAAATGAAGCAACTTGCCTAACATCATGTTACCTGCATGTATCAGAGATAAGCTGTAAACCTTAGCATTCCTGACAAGAAGACTAACTCTCCATCCATGATGTCAATACTGCCTCATAGGAGACACAATACAGCCATTAAATGTCAAATGATGAATACTCATCCCCCAAGTGATAAATGGTCAAAAGATATGAATAAAAATATTTCAAAAGAAGAAATCAAAACTATCAGCAATCACGTAAAAATATGATTGACATTTTTATTTGGTCATTTTTTAGTTGTGTTCAACTCTTCATGGCTCCATGTTAGAATTTTTTTGCAAAGATATTGGAGTGATAGTTTGCCATATATTTCCTTCTCTAACTCATTTTACAAATGAGAAACCGAAACAAACAAAGGTGCCCAGAGTTACACGACAAGTAAGTGTCTGAGAGTAGAATTGAACTCATTAAGATGAGTTTTTCTTATTTCTAGTTCAGTGCTCTAACCATTGCAGCATCTAGCTACTCCAATTATTAATTAGAGAAATGCAAATTAAAACAATTTTAAGATACCATCTCATGTCTATTATATTGAAAAGGAAAAGAACAAATGCTGGAGAGGATGTAGGAAAATAGATATATTCATGCATTGTTGGTGGAGTTAAGAACTGGTCCCAAGATCTTGAAAAACAATTTGGAACTAAACCTAAGAGGTTCTAAAACTATTGTTGTAATTTATCCTTTGTTCTCAAAGAAGTCCATGTTATTAGAGAGGTGAAGCCATGACATGCAAGTGAATTAGATTTATGTGAGGAAGGGTTGTTCAAGGTGACCTGCCTCACTTTTCCTTCCAGAGCCATATGGGTCCAGTGGCAATATATGGATCAAGAAATCTGGAAATAGTCTTGGATGAAATGAGATACCTTGGCATTTTTAAGCTAAAGTCTTCAATAGGTCCCACTTTGAGCAAGGCTGCCCTCATTCAGTGATTAAGGCTAGGTAACAATTCTTTCATCTAGTCTCCAAAAAATCTAAATAAATAAATTGTATTGGAAACTTTGCATACCCTTTGACTCAGTAATATCACTACTTGGTCTGTATTCCAAAGAGATCAGATAAAGGAAAATGACCTATGTATTACCAAAAAAAGTATTTACAAAAGTTATTTTTGTGGTGGCAAAAAAAAAAAAAAAAGGAAACTGAGGAGATACCATCAACTGGAAAATGGCTGAACACATTGTAATATATGATTGTGATGGAATACCACTGTGTTATAAGAAATGATGAGCAGAATGGTTTCAAAAAGACCTGAGGAAGACTTACAAGAACTGTTACAAAATTAAATGAGCAGAATTAGAAAAACACTGCACACAATAACAATAATAATGTAAGGATGCTCATTCAACTGTGAAAGACTTAGCTATCTTGATCAAGACAATAATCCGATGCTAAGTGAAATAAGCAAAACCAAGAGATACATGGCAAGAAGAAGATTATACGATTATTAACTCTGATGGATGTGTCTCTCTTCAAAAATGAGATGATTCCAACCAGTTCCAGTTGTTCAGTGATGAAGAGAATCAGCTACACCCAGAAAGAGAACACGGGAACCACAACATAGGATTTCCATTCTTTCTGTTGTTTGCTTACATTTTTGTTTTCCTTCTCACATCTTTTTTCTTTCTTTCTAGATCAGATTTTCCTTATGCAACAAGATAACTGTATAAATACATATGCATATATTGGATTTAACATATACTTTAACATTTTTAACATGTATTGGACTACCTGCCATCTAGGGGAAGAGGTGGGGGGAAGAAGAGAAAAAGTTGGAACAGAAAGTTTTGCAAGGGTCAGTGTTGAAAAATTACCCATGCATATTTTTTGTAAATAAAAATTTTTTAAAAATAATAATTCATGGAAACAACAAAAAAAGTCAATAATACGAGACTATTTCAAAGGACTTATGATGAAAAATGCTACCTACCTCCAGAGAAAGAACTAATAATCTCTGAATGCATATTGAAGCAGACTTTTTAACTTTGTTTTTCTTGGGATTTTTTTGTATGTTTTCCTTTACAACATGACTAACATGGAAATATGTTCTGCATGACTTCACATGTATAATCAATATCATATTGCTTGCCTTCTTGAAGAGTTAGAAAATGGTGGGAAGGAAAAAGATAATTTGGAACTCAACAATTTGAAAAATAAATGTGAAAATTTTACATATAATTGGGAAATATTTAGTGAAATAAAAAAAAATATTTAAAACCCCTCTTATAGACCAAGTCCCTCACTTTATAGAGGAGAAACCAAAATAAAGTGACACTCCAAGTCCCACTTAGCTGTTTCATGAAATAAATACATTCTTCCATTAGCCTCGTTCTACTCCACACACCAATGCCCCACCATCAAAAATAAAAAATGGCATGGGAATGTTTAAAAAAATTACTCTGCTCACTCCCTTCCTCACACTTGTACAAAATTCCATTGGTCAGAAAATCCTAAGAAAGCTGTCATGTAAAGAGCCTCACTAAAGCAGAGATGAAATGATAAGGATCATGCCTAGATAACAAGCCACGAGTCCCAGGCTCATTCCCATTTCCTATAACTTTAGTTAGTCTGAAAACCAAGAGCAGCATGACCAAAAAGTCCAGCTTTAAGCTTCTCACTTTTGCCAGTTCCACAGCCAACATTGAGCTTTCTGGTAGTCCATTCACCCAGCAGAGCTATATAAGGTACCGACTGATGAACAATCTGAAATGGTTTCTTTTGACAAGCCTGGAAGGTTTGCTGTTTGTTTTGGATTTGCCAAATTGAACAGAAGGTGAACTTCTTGATTGGGGTCAAAAATATATAGGTTCTTTTAAAACCATTTGGGGATGAGTAATTTTTAATTGATGTTTTCAAATATCACACACATACATGGCTACAAGTTGGGGTAATGACTGAGTTTCCCTGTGAATTGTGTCCTGGCAGGATTGTGGTCTCCCAAATGACTTCAGAAAAAACTGAAAACATGTTAAATTCAGGTCAGTGCTTCCAGGCTTATGAGTGGAAACTTCTAGCTCAATCACCCTGATCCATTTTCTGTTTTTTTGTCCTCTGAGCTCATTTCAAGTACATTAGTTCATGGGATCAAAGGTTCAGAAATGGACTCGGGACCCAGCTAGACTTCACTTCTTAAACTGTGGTTTACAACCCCATATGAGATCTCATAACGGAATGTGAGAGTTCTGAAATTATGATTCATTGTCAGTAAATGTTTAATTTGTATACCGATTTTCTATACCTTACATAACTGGGGGTCACATAAAAATTTCTTGGGTGAAAAGGAATCAAGGAAAAAAGTTTAACAATCAATGCTCTAGACCAATCCCTTCATTTTACAGATGAGAACAGTGAGGGCTGGTGAGGAGGAAAGACTTTCCAAGGTTATCCCAAAAAGGACCCTATGAAACAAGGATTCCAATACAGGTCTGATGTTTCCAAATCCAGTGCTCTCTTCACTGGCTTATTGCTTCAATGACGTCAAAGTTCAACCTTTGCAATTACTAAAGAGTTATCCAATTAATTTATTAAAGAATCTCCACCTACTACCTCACACACACCTGTCTTTCATTCAGATCAAAGTTGAGTCAGTCAGCATCGTGGCAATGCGTTCAATTCTGTCCATTGTATGAATATGTACTAAACAGCTACAATGTGCTGTAAGCTTTGGTGGGAACCAATGTTCTCAAAGAAATTAAATTTTAATAAGAGGAAACAAAATACACATTGGACAGATACAAAGTAATTTCAGGGAGAACATAAGAGTACAAACCTTTTATGGGAGGAGGGGAGGTCAGAAAGTGTCCACTGTTAAGGGGTGACCTTTGATTGGGACCTTAAAGGGGCATTGGAATTCCAAGGATAAGAGAAGAAACCTTCTAGACAAATTGGAGCACGGGGACAAGAGATGGAATGGAGATGTTGGAGAAAGCAATAATACCACATCATGTCTGAAACATAAAATGTCTAAAGGAGACTAACATGAAATCAGTCTGTAAAACTGGTTGGAAGCAGACTGTCCTTTAAAACCCTTCACAAAAAAGGGAATGTATTTTAACCTAAAGGCAATAGGGAGCCATTGAAGCTTTTGTAGCAGATAGTAATATAGTCCTAGTTCTCCTTGATTTGGCAACTGGTGGAAAGCAGATTGGAAAAAAGAGAGGGATTTGGAACAGGGAAAGTAAAGAGGAGACCATGTAAAATTGGACATTTTGGTGTCATTATGATGCTATCCAAAATCAAAGCTTAGCAGTTCAGCCATTGAGTTGCTGAATCCTAAAGTTTATGGACTAACACCAGGACTTTGAGTTCTCAACTCCTAGCATTCCCCGGAGAAGAATGGATTTCAGTAGCAAGACAGAATCATGACAAAGAGAAAACACAGCACTTGACTTAAAGTGGGAGAGAAATTACAGAAAATATGTCATTGAGCTCAGAAACCTAGACTTATTAGAACAGGAGAGTGCAGTCTTATATTCATACTTTAAGTGCAAAATTAGCTAGTTATGGTACTATAGCAAATGCAATAGATTTATAATCTGAGGACCTGAATTTGAACCCCAGCTTCTGCTACTTCCTTCCTTAGTGACCCTTAGCAAGTTAGTACTATTTTCTAGGACCCAGGTTCCTCATTTGTAAAATGAGAGAGTTAGATAAATTACCCCTCAGTTCCCTTCTAGGACTTATTGCTATGACCTTTGAATCCTATCATTACCTTTGAAAGCTCAGGGTTGGGAGTACTCTGGGGTCCAAGAACATGCCAAAAGCTGGACACAATTCCCAGAGAGAGTGCTAGTACTTGTTTCTTGGGCTCCCTAACAAAAGCTTGCATTAGCTCTTCAACTCTCTACATGGTCAACCTCCATGTTAGAAATGTCAATTCAATAGCCGTGTGAGCCTGGATTCAATAACATCAATTAAATCACTATATATTCTATATTAGATGAGATATGGCTCTCTTAGAGAGGAAAGATGGAGCAATATGATTTAAAAACAAATGATGTATATTGTATTATTTGCTATCTAGGGGAGAAGAGAGGAAGGAAGGGAGAGTGAAAATTTGGAACACAAGGTTTTGCAAGGATGAATGCTTTGTAAATAAAAAGCTATTACTTAAAAAACAAATGATGTTCATTTTTTTAAGAAGCAATTACAACAGTCTAAAGAAGAGGTAATGAAGCCCTTGAAGCAGTTTATTGGGCTGGTGTGGAAGAGAAGAATATAGATCGAAGAGGTGTTGAAGAAATGGAATATAAAACATTTGACAACTAAATAAAAATTGAAGATGAGGGAGATGACTCCTAGGTTACAAACATGGATGACTGACAGAATTGGTGAACTAAACAGAAAAAGAAATTAAAAGAAGTAAGTTTAGCAAAAAAAGTCACAGTATTTTTTGGAACCTATTGAGTTTCAGAGGTCTATGGAACATCCAGGTGGACATGTCCAGCAGGCTGTGGGAGGTAAAGAAAAAGGATTTTAAAGAGCAATTGAACCTGAGTGTGTGAATTAAAGAGTCATCTTCATAAATATGAGAGTGGAATTATGGGACCCCATGAGACCAATGAGAAACAGTGTAGAGAGATAATAGTAGAAAGTTACAAATGGAGCTCTGATGTACCCACATATGGTAGGGAAGACATGGATTATTAACCTATAAAAGAAACCAAGAATGCTCAGACTAGCAGTAAGGAAGACAACAAGCACAGATCAGTGTCATGAAAACTTAGGAAAGAGAGAGGGACCCAGAAGGAAGAAGTAATCAGCAGTATCAAATGCTACAGAAGTCAAAAGGAAAAGACCCCTGAGAGTAGCAGTGGTGGGGATAGTAGTAGTAGTAGTATTAGTAGTAGTACTAGTAGGAGTGGTGTGCTAATAGTAGTACTAGTACTAACAGTGGTGGTGGTAGTAGCAATGGTAGTTGTTATAGCGTTCATAATATTCATAATAGACATTATATAGAGCAATTAGGAGGTATAATGGATAGAATGCTGGGCCTGCAGTCAGAAAGATCGGAGTTCAAATCCAGTTTCAGGCACATACTAGCTGTGTGACCGTGGTGCTTCAGTTTTCTCATCTATGAAAAATGAACTGGGGGCATCTAGATGGCACAGTGGATAGATCACCAGCCCTGCAGCCAGGAGGACCTGAGTTCAAATCTGACCTCAGACACTTAACACTTCCTAGCTGGGTGACCCTGGGCAAGTCACTTAACCCCAACTGCCTCAGGAAAAAAAAATGAACTGGAGAAACAAATAGCAAAATGCTCCAATATCTTTGCCAAGAAAACCCCCAATTGGAATCACAGTTGGATACAACCAAACAATGACAATAAAGGATGTGCATAGTGTTTTAATATTTGCAAAGTGCTATGCTAACATTATTTCATTTTATCCTCACAATTACCCCAGAAAGCAGAGAGTATTACTACCCTTATTTTACATATGAGGAAGCTGAGGAAGGCAGAAGTTCAGTGATTTGTTGAAAGTCACACAGTTAATTAAATGGATTTGGATTAGGGTCTTCTTGGATGCAGCCTCCACTTTATCCACAGATACATAGTAAAGAGATCACTGTGACCTTGGAAGGGGAGTTTCAGTTGTGTGATGGAAATAGAAGGCAGATTGTAATGATAGGAGAAGTGAATGAGAGAAGTAGAGGCAATTAGTGTAGAAAGCATGGGGGGGGGGCGGAGTTTGGTTATGAAAAGGAGAAGAGATATAGAATAACTTGAGAGGACGATAGGGTCAAGAAATAAATGAAAATCTCTGCCTCCAAGGAATTTAAGATCATGTGAAGCAGCTTAATATGGTAGATAGGGCAAAGGAATCAAGAAGACCTAAATTCAAATGCTTCCTGAGACATTTATTAACTGTGTGATCCCAGGCAAGAGACTTAATCTCTCCATATCTTGGTTTACTCATCTATAAAATAGAGTTGAATTCAAGGACTTCTAAGATCCCTTCCAACTTCAAATCTAAGAATCTATGATTGACATAGAAAAAAAATGCTTTCCCATAAAACAATTAAATAATACTTTATACTGACTTATGGACTAACTACACATGTTAGATTCAGAACCAAAAGCTGAGAAAATGCTGGGATTGAACATGACTAACATCTTGGTACAGGGGCCTGCACTATTTGGAGTCCATCTTAGCCCAGTATTAAATGTCTCTCAAGTTCATCAATGAGTTCTTCTTGGTCCCCTGAAGTTGCTTCAGCATAATTTTTACATTGGAACCACGAGTGCCAGATTAGATTCTAAGAATTATAAGCAAGGCAAGAACCCAAAGAACCCAAAAAGATCCAATAGCTGCCAAAGAACTTATGCTGTCATTTAAGACTGAGCCCTTCCTCTTCCTATCTGGTCACCCCTCTGAATTTAATGGGTTGATGAGTTTAATGGGTTACTGGATTTAATGACATGTTCTAACCAGATTTCATCACCATCTTTATCTTTCAGCAAGGGCACTTTGGATGGATGTGTGACTTCTGAGGAAGACAGAAACATGAGAGTTTGGAAACTGAGCTCCAACTGCCTCCGTTATTACTACCAAGGGGCTTTCCATGTTGGACAGAGGACAAGGTCATGGAGACCCTTGACATCATTCTTTGGAATCAGAACTTGCCTTTACTAAAAGAAAACCTTGGCTCCGTTTGTTGGGAGGCCAGGACCACTGACTTCAATCTCCAAGAAAGAGAGTTGGCTGATTCGCAACTGGCAATAGATGGATTTGGAGGCTGATTAATTAAAAGTTATTAAGTAAGTTATTACCATTGGTGTAGTAGCAACTGCCACAGAGAAGGTAATAAAAGTTTTCATTAGAAGTCTCCATTTCAAATGACTCAAAATATTATGAAAAAGCCAGTTGATTCATAGCCTGGAGGCATTTTTGTCCTTTTTGAGAAATTGGAGGGGGGAAAAATTCAGGGCTGGCTGGCAGTTGGGAAAACATTTTTTTTAATGTTAATGTTGTCCCTTTCAAAAGCCAATTTATGGTTTCTCTTTGACTCATCTAATTCAAATCAGCTGTTTTCTGAGGGGGTGCGACTGGATAATAATTAGTCCTCATCAGCTTGCACTTGGAATATGCAAATGATCTCTTCACTACTGTTCTCCCTCCTTTCAATCTCTCCATTCTCCAAAGGTTAGAACCTTTGCATTTCTTATCTTAATATATCTGAAGCCTTGAGTTCTTCTGCCTACATGCTCCCTTCTTAGACACAGATCCCACCCAGCAATCTTTCTTCAGATGCCTCCTAAGTGGCCACAGACCCAGAAAAGAAAGTTCTCACTACCCAAGTCTCTGGTACTAGTATATGTCTCAATGTCAGAAATTGACATTGAATACCACTATAGATGTATTTCTGTCTTTCTTGCTGCTAAACCCTAAGGAATACTGGCCCTTTCCATCTACGTCTCAGCTATATATGTATTAGGACTAACTTACTTTTGTTGTTATGTATTCCCAGTATTTTGCACATAATGAGCACTTAATAAAAGATTTTTTTATTCATTCATTACAACCCCTTAGATTTACAGGATGGTCTTCAAGGTTGCTGTGGTAGAAGAAATTCAAAACCCTATAGAAAACCAAGCAAAGAGCCCTTCTAAATTTTGCTAGACTAGTCCTCAGAGACCACTTGTATAGTACAGATCTGAATTCAAAGCCTTTCAAACTAAGATCTGCCCAGACTTGTTCTCAGATTGGATTGTCTAGGAAAATGTGGGTTCAAATCTTGTCTCTGATATAGCTGTGTAATGAGGGATAAGTCATTTAATCTCTTCCAACCTCTCAGGCATATGGAAGGAAGAAAAAAGATAGAGAAAAGAAGGAAGAGAGGAAGGAAGGAAGGAAGGAAGGAAGGAAGGAAGGAAGGAAGGAAGGAAGGAAGGAAGGAAGGAAGGAAGGAAGGAAGGAAGGAAGGAAGGAAGGAAGGAAGGAAGGAAGGAAGGAAGGAAGGAAGGAAGGAAGGGAAGGAAGGAAGGAAAAGAAGGGAGGGAAGGGAGGAAGGAAGGAAGGAAGGAAGGAAAGGAAGGGAGGGAAGGGAGGGAGGGAGGAGGGAAGGGAGGAGGGAAGGAAGGAGTTGGATATAGTGGATTAACTGATGGCATTAAAATGAAAGGAGAGGGATTCAGATCCTAGCTCCGATTATTGCTGACTTTGGGTAAGACACTCAAACTCTTTGGTCTTAGTTTTTTAATTTGTGAATTATGGGAGTTGAATGATATAATTTCTGAAGATCTTCCTCACTTTTGGTAGGAAGGAGGAAGGAAGGAAGGAAAAAAGTCAATGAATAGATGGATATATAAATAGATGACTTGATTGATAGATAGATGATATTAGATGATAGATAGATAGATAGATAGATAGATAGACAGACAGACAGACAGACAGACAGACAATTTATAAAGCTTTTACTACGTCCCAGCCCTGGGCTAAGTGCTGAGGCCTGGAAGTTTTAGGAAGTCTGGTTCTGAGCAATATAGGTTGAAAACTCATCTATCAAAGCCCAACATGCCAGGACTGGATTTGCAAAGAAAAAGGAGAAATGTGGTCAAAGTTTTAACCCTCATTATACAGGAGAAGAGACCAAGACTCACAGAGATTGTTACCTACCCAAGGTCACAAGAAGCATAAAAGGTAGAATTTGAACTCAGGTCACTGGACTCTAGGGCATGATTTCTTAACCTCATTAAGAAATTTATTTTTCAAGTATTTTTGTTCCTACATTTCAATATAATTGGCTTCCTTCATAATCTTGTACATTTTATTTTATGCATTTTTAAATGTTCTGAGAAGGGATTCATAAGCATCTATGACATAAAAGGGGCTAAGAAGTCCCCTCCAAAGGCAGGACTTTTTCTGATGTACTATACACATTCTGAGTCAATCAATCCATATAATGTTATAATGATGTTCATCTGGTGAACCAAACCCAGGGAATGGCTTGAAGCATTGCCTTTCTCATGAAGCCAATCCTGATGACTGCAGGCTTGAATAGGAAGTCCTGGTGGAAACATCAGGATATAGAAGCAGGAGTGTGCTAGTAAATATTTAACAACCAGTTCCACCAAAACACAGGAAACTCTTTTAAGTTTAATATGCATTGTTAACACTTTCTCCATCACTTTCTTAAATCTAGACAATCAGCAAAACAGTAAATTAAGCCCTGATTTGTAGCTTTTATCAATTTCTGAGGTGTAAACACTCATGCTGAAACTTAAGAATTTGCTCTTGCTGACTCCAGCACAGCCCTGCATAGAAGCCAGGCTGTGCCATTTCATCCAAAAATCAGAGGAATGATGTGTTTCTTAGTTTTTCTTTGGCTCATAAGAGAAATAAAGAGAGATCACAAGATCACAGAGATCAGAGTTCTTAGAAGAAATGTTTAAATATTCTCTTTGAAAAAAAGAGTCCAAAAGGGCCAGAGCTAAAAGTTATGTCATACTGACATGGAATAATTAGAATAATGGACAGGGAGATGGACAACTACTGGATGCAAGAGCAGAGACAAGATCAGAAGCAAAAGTCAAAGCAAAAAATCAAGATGAGAAACTATTATGAATCCCAGGCCTGATCCAGAACAATAATAGGAGCAACATTGTTTTTATTGAAATATTTGAATCAAGGGAGCACAGAGATGTCCAGCTTAGGGGATCTCCCTGAGTGTTGATACATACAGCCTCTCTTCCTCACTCTACTGACTAGAAGGCGACAGTATTAGGTTTAACAGTGAAAACCCAGGTGCAATAGCACACAAGATCATTGGATCATAGGTCCACAGATCTTTAAAACATATATATATATATATATATATATATATATATATATATATATATATATATATATATATATATATATATATATATATAAAATTTTACAGAGGAGGAAATTGAGATCTAGAACGCTAAAGTGATTTGCCCTCACTCACACAAGTATTGTTTATGAGTCAGGATTTGAACTAAGTTCTTCTGTCTCTAAATCAGTGATATTCTTTCTGCTGAACCAAAACCTGCTCAAGAACACATTTTGTCTTGGTACTCGGGACCCATCAAAATGTCTGGCACATAGTGGGTGCTTAGTAAATTCTCATTTGTTTGGACTAGGTTAGAGATCTAACAAGATAAACATTCAACAGTTCTATATATTGCTTTGATTCTTAATTCATCTAATTTACTTCCTCCCTGGGATGGATCAGTCAAATTTAATTGAAAGACTCTCATCACCAGACTGGTCTCTGGCTAATGATTTTCCTGCTGTAACAATTATAGACTATCTGCTAAACTTGGAAGCTGGAAGGAAGGAGATTCAATTCATGGGCAACTTACTATGGGAAATATTTCTTGATCCTCTTAGTTCTTAGCACTTGCTCCTTTCTCTTCAAATTCTCATGTTACTTTTCAGTCCATATATTGTAACTTCCACCCCCTGACGGAGTATAGAATGTAAGCTCTATGGGGCAAGGACTGGTTTTTGTTTTGTCTTTCTATCCCCAGCACCTATCAGAGTGTTTACACATAGTAGGCATTTAATAAATGTTTGTTGTAAGCACTGTATTAGATCAGATTGGATTCGATTGGATTGGATTGCCATTAACTGCAGTCATTGGGCTGGATTATCAGCAGAAGGAATAGTCTCAGCAATGAAATCATGGACCATACAAACAATGACATATGGATTCCTAAATGCATCTTTTTAACTTAATTCTCAGTTGAATTAAAAGAAAGAAAAAATGACTTGTAGCCATCTTAGTGAATCTGAAATACATTCTACTCTCTTTTGGGGATAGATATAAATTAGAGGCAACTCAAGAGAGAAAATGAAGCCTACAGGTTAACAGTATAGTGGCAAGAGAGTTGAGAAGGCAGAAGACCTGGTTCAAATCCCTTCTCTAATGCTGAACACCAGTGTGACTCTGGTAATACCACTTTACTTCTCTGGGTTTCAGTTTCCTTGTCTCTAAAATGGAAAAATTAAACCAAATCCCCTAAAAATCTCTCCCAGCCCTAAATCTATGATCTTAAGCATCCTTAAATATCAAGTTCCAGAAATTATTTCTAAACTCTGTTTCCTCACTAATCATGACATAGTCAGAAATGTAGGACTTCTTAGGGTTAGGGAGAATTTCCTCTGGGAAATTTCTTAGTAGCTATCTTAGTCCAACCACTTCAAATTAAAGAAAAAGAAACTGAGTCCTAGAAATGCATTGAGTATAGTAAGAGATATAGGCCAGATTTGAAGGCAGGGCCTCTGACTTCCAGTCCAGTGCTCTGGAGGAGCCCTGACCCACATTGCCAGAAAATTAGGACTTTGGACTTGATGGTTTCCAAGATCCCTTCCAACTCTTCATCTAGGATTTTATGACTCTTCTATCTACTCCATCCTTCCTAATTTCACAAAACAGAATTCTCCTCTATCTGGAGGTTGGTTTTAAAGTGAATTTAAATGAACCAGATGCTGGGGCACGCAGCCTGATTAATAGACACAGTGTTTGCCAGGGCCATCTAACTTCAGATGGCTACAGTCATAATCTGAGCAAAATTTTCAACTTTAGCTTTTTTTGTGGTTACGATTGATTTTTCTCAGCATGACATCATCTATGTCTCCATGATGCCAATGGATTCAGTCCAGTACAAATTGCATTTGTGTTATCATAACCCAGAGAATTAGAATAATAGACTTCTTTACGTGGTAGGATAGAATGAGATACAAACATGAAAAACAATCATAGCATAATCATCTCTGCCATCAAGGAGCTTACATCCTGCTATGTCAAGCATACATGCAAATGTTCAACAAGCCCGCTTCCCATGTACCTCTGTACAGCAATCTGGATACCCTAATTGCCTGCATCCTAACAACTTGTGGGAAGAGAGCTGATCTGTTCTCCCTCAGGTCAGAGACTCTTTTGCCTTTCTTTGTATCCCCAGCACTTAGCACAGGGTCTGACACATACTAGGCCTAATAAAAGCTCACTGACAGACTGAATACTTGTGGGTATGTTTATCAGAAATGCCTCTGCCAAAGAAATTATTCTGGACACATGATCTTATGGACTGGAATAATCTAAGGACATTTAAGGTACTTTCCAAATAAACATACTATGAGACTAGGCATTTAGAAAGGCCATCATATCCAGAAGAAATATTTTTTAAAAATTAAAAATTAATTATAAGGCACTCATGAAGGTTAAATTCTTTACTATACAGAGAGAAAAAGAGAGAGACAGAGACAGACAGAGACAAAGAGAGAGAAACACACAGAGAGAGAAAGAAAGACAGAGAGAGAGAGAGAGAGAGAGAGAGAGAGAGAGAGAGAGAGAGAGAGAGAGAGAGAGGTGACAATGTTATCACTAGTCTTAAAACATATGTTATTTTTGAGGGGAAAAATTAATATCCAGCTCTTGGTTTTGAGAGAATTACTTCATTGAATTTTTGAGCTACAAAGAGTTTTAAACTTACTAAACCTTAACTAACGACCAGGACAACTGGGGCTTTGTCCCACAGTACTAACATGATGAAGCATGCTTCTTTCACTGCTTACAATCCTTCAAACATTCAAGTTCTCAAGTCTCTCCGTTTCAAATCTTTCCCCCCCCCCAACTTCCTCTTGGACATTGACTGGCTCTTTGGAGCCAGAGCTGAGTTTTCTGGGGAATGGTATTTCCCTTCCTTGCATACACACCCCAGATAGAACATCAAATCTATCCTAATATTCTCATTTTATAGAAGAAACTTCTCCCTGAGTCAGAACTCAAAGTCTCAAAAGCAATTTTTTTTTACTTAGGATGCTGAGGAGAATTGGTTCTGGCTTCCCTCTGGCAAGAATAGGATTCTAATCCAGGGGCAAAAGAATGATGAATGGAAGGTTTCTAAAGCACATGGGAGACCTTCATTTCACGGCTTGTTTTCTCCTATTCCGAAAGCTGAACCAAGTTCTCTTCTCCTCTTGTCAAACACTTCTGCCACCATTCCTTTTCAGTAGACCATTTCCACTCCATCCGTCCTGCCTTCCTTCTGGCTAAAACCTGAGCTCCTCACTGGCTCCCCCTGCATCCTTTACAGTACAGAATTTGGCACAAAGTCCTTACTTAATAAACGTCCTTTCATTAACAGTTGCTGCTGATGAACAACATAAATCTCCCTGAGTTCCATTTCTAAAAAATAATTTTTCTAACTTAAACAGCCTTCTACCAGCCAAACATAGGTGGCTATTGCTCCCATGGAACACATTGTCAGCACTGAGGAGGACCTCTTGCTCACACCCAGCTGGTGCAGGCTTCTCATGCTGTCCTGGTTCTGAAGAAGTCCTCCCTGGCCAACACTAAGTCAGAGTTCAGATAATACATCTGCTTCTGAATAAAAGCAACAGATGTGAAGAAAACCAGTCCATTTTTTTTACTCTGAAAGGAACATCTGTTTATTGTGAATCATTGAAACCCCAGAAATGTTAGGGAGAAGATTTCTTAAATCAACATTTAAAAGAAAAATATGGTTGTTAGTCTGTCTGCAGATTTGTCAAGGGTTTAAGAGCATCTTCATCTTTATTAAGTGAGTTTATAAATGTTGCTGAAAATTCCCATAAGAAAAATGACCTGTTGCTTTCTGTGCTGTGACTGATTCTCTGAAGGCTTGCAGAACACTGTTCACTGAAGGCCTTAAAGAATTAAAGAAGGAAGCCTCCTATAGACATGACCAATATTCCAGCTTGACGGAGGTTTAATCAGCTGTGGGTAATGCTCTAGTAGATGAGTTTCTTGAAGAGTCATGGCCAAAACAATGTCATCCACTGGAAGCCAGTCATCTGCTGATGAATCTCTTTCCAAACTTGACTTGTCGGATCCTTAAGGGACTGACTTCATAGACTTTAAGCAACATGATCACCATCTTCTATCAGCTCCTAATAGAGACAGCCCAGGACCTTGAGTTCAAGAATCTTGGAAATAGTCTAAAAATACACAAACACATCAGACCTGCAACTACCACTGTTATTGAGGAGAGAAACCACTTGTAGCCCCAGCCCTTAGCATAGCATTTTGCATCTAATAAGTATTCATTCATTCAAAGATAAGAAAAGCCTTAGACATCACTTAATTCAATACTCCCATTTCAGAGATAAAAAAACTGAGGCCCAGAGACAGTTTTAGAGGTTTTTTTAAATAATAGCCTTAGAGCCGGAAGATAACTTAGAGGTTATGGATTCTAAAACCTCATTTTTCAGACGAGATGACATATGCTGAGCCAGGTAAAGCAGCTGGCCCAGGATCAAGGAAATAGAAAGTGTCTGAGGCCTTCAACTCTGGGCCTTCTGAATCCAAACCATCACTCTATCCACTACACCAAGCTATCTTATTTGACAAAGGTCACAGGTTATTAGTAAACAAGGATTCAAACTAGTTGGAGCTGTGGCTAGAATTTGGAGTCAAAAGATCTCGGTTCATGTCTCAAATCTGCCTCTTATGACCTGTGTGATGATGGGCGAGTCACATAACCTCTCCCTATTCCTCATCTGTAAAATGTGGGAATTCAACTTGATCCCTGACCTTCCAAATCCAGTCCCCTTTCTGGGGCTCTGTGCTGTACTCTACACTTTCCTGGTTGTTAAGATTTCCCAAATTTGTGCTTCTTTAAGACCAGTTTTAATAGCTCAGAATCACATCCTTGCCCCGGTGAGACGCTGCATAATGTAGACACACTACCAACATTCAATATAGCTGTACTCCATATAATCTCGCATCAATCACAGAATTAAAATACAGCTTACTCTTGGTATTTTAAAGCACTTAACATATAATCTATGGCTCTGGCTTAGTTTCATGATTTCTCTCTCTGGGCTTGTTTGCTAATTTGTAAAATGAATGTACTTACATTCCAGTAGAAAGAGGAAAGTGACCGTTTTCATTGTCACTCTTGTCTTGTCCATAAAAATGAAACTTAATAAAGGCCTGATGGACAGAAATGAATTGACAAGTTTGGACTAGAAGGTTTCTAAGATCCTTTCTAATGCTAAATCTATGATCCTTATAACAACTCCATGAAATAACTAGTGCAAGTATTTGTAGCCCCATTTTAAGATGAAGAAAATAAGGCTCAGAAAAATAAAGTGATTTTCCCAGTGTCAAACATTAGCAAATGTTGGGTCTTCTCAGTCCAAATCCTGTGGTCTTTCCGCTACAACAGAGTAGCTTCTTTGATAAATAACAAACAAGGGAGAACAGAGTGAAAGAGAAGAAGAAAAATCATGAAGTACCATTATTTCAGATGAGACAAGGAAATTCCAAATTCTACAGAGGATGAGAGAAGAAAAAGGATAATGAAACCATTCCCGTTTTTGAAGTCCATCTTAAACCTTTGAATGATGTTCTCAGCTATGAAATAAGAAGATGGAGTAGGAGAAGTTTTACAATCTCCTCAGCTCCTGCAGCTCCTCTACCATTCCAGTAGATATGTGAACCCATCCACATAAGTATTCCATCCAACAGTACAAAGCATGCCCCCATCCTTGCCCGCCCATCCCGGGTCAGATTACATGCAGTGACTTTGGAGCCAGATCCCTAACCCACCACCATGGAGAACACAGTTTGATTCTCCTCTTCTGCCCATTTCCAGGACAGAGACACAAATCAAGTTTCTAAACAGCTGGGATTTATCATGTGAATCAGCACAGGAAGGATATCAATTGTGGGTGGTGGAATTTCACTGAGATACTAAAATCATCTTGCACAAGACCCACCAAATTACTTTCCATTACTTCTGACCCAGTTCTCACTCCTCCAGTCCGTGTCCCTCTCTCCTCTCCCCTCTGGATTATTTTGTCTTTGGCTTTTTGACTTTTCTTGATTTTCTTCATTCTTTCCTTGTTCCAATCACTCCTTTCCTTTGACTTTAAATCAATCTGATGATCTGAAACCCAATCCCCAGGTCAGTTCAGAACTTAATGATTCAGATTTCCAAAAAGGGAAATAACTTGTCCTGAAAAGCAAGCGTTTATTTCTCCAGTGTAACAATCAGATATGCTTTTTTGCCATAAGATGAGATGTGTTTCTATCAGATATCACTAAGTTCATGTTCTGCCTTGCTTATGTAAGAATATCTTTAATTTGGCCAAAATTGAATCCGATCTATCATGTCTTAGTTGCCTCCCCTCTTATATTATTTACACATTCACTGATAAATATCACAGGCAATTTGGATACTCCTTGTTTTTGTTTTATTTATCCCCCCCAGGAGAGATTTAGACAAATCACACTCTGAACACAGCTAGCATTTTCTCTATTTAGGTAGAAGCTAGCAACACCTGAATAGAGTGGAGAATATCTGAAGGGTCACAATAGCCTGAAATTTCCCTATGGCCAACCATAGATAGTTTGTGGCAACAGTTCACTTTGCTCTTTCCCTACCCAGGTCTCCTTTGGGCACATTATGGGCTCATAACACATAGGGCTAAGCTTTCAGAGCATGGCACTAGAGGTTTAATATAGAAGGATGTCCCATGAATCCTTCCATATCATTGAGGTACACCATTTCTGGGACAGAAAGGAGGGGGAGGATCCAGAAGGAAATGCTGAAATAGCTTGAAGTTTTCTGCTTTGTTGGAAAGGAACACTATTAATACTTAAACATGTGGAAGCAATAGAGAAAACTACAAGGCCATAAATAAGGCAAGTAATAAGGCTACATAATGAAAGCCCATTCATCAAAGTCTCCCCAGGATTATAAATCAGAGGAGTCTGGGAGAGAGATGCCCATTACAATATGAAATCCTTTCAGATGCTCAAAGTGGGACCTAATTGAGCAGCGGCATATTCCAGTATCCTGCCCATTGACCTGAGCCTTAGGACAAATGGGGTTTCAGCCAATGGTCTCTGAGGGCAAGGGGAATCCTATCCAAGACCTGTCCTTTAAATATAAGAGAAAAAATACAGTATATAATGGAATTTTTGAGGTTGAATGGTTACACCTTTCTCTAGACTGAGAGTTAGAAGATCTAGATTCAAATCTCTGCTCTCCTATTTACTGCCAATGTGACTTTGGAAGTCACCTTCCCTCTCTGGATCTGTTTATTCATCTGTGAAACACAGGAATTGGATTAACTCTAGTGACTCTAATTCTTCTGATATTCCAGTAGATTTGTGATCACATAAACATGAGTGTTCCCTCCAACAATGCAGCTAGTCACCCATCCATGCTTTATCATCATATCATAGTGATATGGTCATATGCTTCCTTAAACTCAGCAAGAAGATCTACCAAGTGTTCTGGGGAAAGGAGTGTCCATAAGTCAAAATAATTCCAGAAGGCAAATCCATGATCCTATTCCTACTAATCATATATGGGTGCCTAACACATAGGCTTTGATTGCTTAAGTCAAATCCCAAACCAAAAAGTTTCAAGGATGTCCAGTCAGAAAGGAAAAGGATACAGAGGGTTGACTAACACTGGTAGGTCCTCAAGAATAAGGGCTGTGTTGGAGACCATGTTAAAA
Source organism: Sminthopsis crassicaudata (assembly GCF_048593235.1). NCBI lineage: Eukaryota > Metazoa > Chordata > Mammalia > Dasyuromorphia > Dasyuridae > Sminthopsis > Sminthopsis crassicaudata. The sequence goes on from NC_133618.1 coordinate 624,621,184, forward strand.
AGAATCTATTTGCTTTATAGGGGCTAGCCCTGAAATCTTGCTGTACTTGATGGTTTTCAACAAGTTTGCATTTGGGGAAATTTCTCAAAGAGAAATTGATAGCCAGATAAAGAGGGATTCTACCTGTACGTTGAGTGTAAAATGGTTTTCCCCTCACCAGATGGAACTTGGGTATTAAGGTATTAATGAGGTTGCTTTTACAGTCCCAGTAGAAGGGAAGCTTCATTAGGTCAAGAATTATTCCTTTTTGGTCTTTGTAGGCCCAATGCCTAACACATAATTAGTTTAATAAAATGTATGGAATTCTTGAATTTTTTTCTCTCCATTAAAAATCAAAGAAAAGGATTTCAAAGAAAGTGGGAAGAGAATTTTGGAAAGCATCGAGGGGTTGAGAGCCAAGGCAGAGGAATTATCTGTTGAGGAATACGGAGCATCCTTTTTTTGGAGATATTTCCAGTAAAGAAGATACTCAAGCATCTTAGGCTATTTAGTCATTGCTTAGGAAAAGGATGAATGAGAAACAGGTTTCCCAGGGGATGTGGATCTAATATTTTACTTCCAGGGACTAAAATGTTCTGAAAACCTCCTGGTCTTCCTCTGAACACTCTCTAGGTTGCCACTTCTCATTTTAGAAAAAAAAACTTCGCTCTCCTCACCTCCAAACAGTTTCAAAAGATAACCTAGGGGGTGTGGCTAGGTGATACAGTAGATAGAGCACCAGCCCTAAAGTCAGGAGGACCTGAGTTCAAATCTAATCTCAAACACTTAACAGCTTCCTAGCTATGTGACCCTGGGCAAGTCACTTAACCCCACAGCAATAAATAAATGAATGAATGGATGAATATATAAATAAATGAATAAACAGACAAATGAATAGGTAAATGAATGAAATCAATAAATAGATAGGTAGATAGATGGATAAATTAAAAATAAATAAATAAATGAAAGATAATAATGAATAAAATTTAAAAATAAATAAATAAAAACTAAAGGGGTAGTAAGAGTGAGCCAGTCTGCTGATCAAAGCCCACTGGGCTTGTAAAAATCAAAGATGTTGGCAGTGTTCTCCCAACAATAAAAATAACCTCTTAGACTTCTCTAACTCTCTTGATATTTGATTTAGGTGTGGCTGGAACCAGCTTCAACCAGCTGGGAGCTGAATGAAATGTTCAGGATTCATACACCTTAGAAATTGGCAAACACTACAAATCAGAGTTTGATTTATTGATTATCTACTCTTAAGAAAGTTATTGGAAACATGTTAATAAGATTAAATTTTAAAATGTACACTGAAGGCATCTGGATAGAGGATAGAAGAGAGAGGAGAGCCAGTCATTTTACTTTTACTAGGATTGGACAATTATTGATAAGTATTGCCATTCCTCAGGGTGAAACCTATCTTTGTGTACTTAATCTCTAAGGGAAATTTCGAATCTGGGACAGGATCTATAAAGAAAGTTTCCTAAGAAAGTCTGGGATCAAAAAAGTGAACCCAGGGGGGCTGATGTTTGGGAACTGCTCAGGTCTTTGCTGACTTCAGGATCTACTGAAACTCCCCCTGAATGTCTGAGGCTCTGGGTCCTTCCATTTCCAAGTCAAAGGCTGAGGTGAGTTTCAGCTCAAAAGTCCTTTCAATAGGAAGTCTCTCTGGGGAGGTTGAGCTCCTTCTGTGATCCTGAGGATTTTAGATTTAGAGATATGGAGAGTTTCCAACCTATCAGTTCACTTTTCAGAAGAAGAAATTCAAGTCCAGAGTAATGGAGTGACTTACCTAAATACATTTGGCTAATAAATGGTGGGACTGGGCCCAATCCCTAGTTCCCCTCCAGTGATCATCCACCAATATGATTTGGCCATTGCAAATTTGCCCCCAGAGCCCTCAATATTGCCACAGTTTTGTATAACAGTAGTTTTTTAACCTCTTTAGATGAGGCAAGAAGCCTTGTTGGTCACCTTCATATTATTTCTCTTACCAAACTTTTTAGTATTTTATCACTTGCTTTTTTCTTTTTACTATATTTTAGCTTCTTTTTTAATGGGAAAAGAAATCACTACCATTCATTCAATGAGATATAATGAATGCGTAATGCTTTTCAGACATAAAAGAGGCATTAAAAATGTTATTTGTTATGGAAGAGTGGTGGTACATGTCCTAACAACTGACTTTGGAGAAAAAAAAAGGATGTCCCCACAAAACATGGAAAAAATATACACAAAACACATTTTAAAATTTAATCTACATTCTCAGTATTTTCTCCATCACTTTATTAGATCTAGACAATCAACAAAATAATCTGCCAAGTCTGATTTGTAGCATTTGCTGATTTTCAAGATATAAATACACACATTAAAATTTAAGTATGGACAGTCTAGAAACCTTATCACATTGCCTGGCACATAGTAGGATGATTGATTGATTGAGCTATATGAATGGCTCCAGAATCCCTCTGGTCATTATTATAATTTAAGAATTGTTTATTGTAAACTCTTTGAGGGCAACTACTATTTATTTAATCTTTTGATATAATGGCTAGCATTTATACTTAGAATAGTTTGGTATTTTTTGCAAGATCTATAATTTGAGAACTCCCAGTGTGAAAACAGAGGCAGATAGATGGCTCAGCTTATAAAGCAGAAACTCTGGAATTTAAAAAAAAGAAAAAAAAAACAGAGTTTTCAGATATCAGCCTCAAACACTTCTGAGCAAGGCCATGTAACCTCTGTCTCTCTCAGTTTCCTCAAATATAAAAAAGATGATAATATTACTTACAAGATTATTGTGAGGGCCAAATGAAATAACGTTTTGCAAACCTTAAAATGTACTATAAATTTTGACTTTTATTATTATCCATTGTTGTTATTTACATATTTTGTTATTATTATAAATGCTATAATTTTATTATGATTATTATCATATTATTAATGGGTTTCTTGAATTGAATGGGAATTATGCAGTTCTGGGGGAGGTAGTATACTCCAAAGGAGTAAGGGGAAAAGCAAATTAACAAAAGAAAAAGAAGACTACATCATCTACACTTGGACTTCTCAAGCTAGAAACAACAAATAAAAAAAAAAAAACTTTTTAATCTGCTTTCATTTTTATTTATTGAAAGAATAGTGTCCATTTAATTAAACAGATTTACACATTATAAGTGTATTCCTTAGTTTTGTGTCCTTTCCTCCTGTGGCATCTTAAGCAGCCAATACAATACTAAATTCAGAGTCAAAAAGATCTGAGTTTGAATTCTGCCTCAAACACTTACTAGTTGTGTGACTCTGGATGAATCATTTAAAATCTTACTGTGTTTGTTCATTGCAAAATGGGAGTCATAATAAGCCTGGGTTATTTTGAGGAGCAAATGAGTTCATGCATATAAAGTGCTTTATAAACTTTAAGGTAGTATATAAATATTATCTATTATTGTTGTCACTTATTATCCTGCAATATTGTTGGAGGCTTGTGAGGATTTATTCTTTCTATAGAAAAGAGGAGAAATTTCCCCTTTAATTAGAGCTTAGAAGAATGGAGCTACAAGTTACTCTTAAACCTATATGATCTAGGAACAGTTTTTTTTTTACTATATTTCACTTTTTTTGTTCCAGTTTTCTTTCACAAAAAGACTAATATGGAAATAAGTTTTACACGGTTATACATGTATAATCTTTTTCAGATTGCTTACCATCTCGGGCAGAAGGGAAGGGAAGGAAGGAAGGAAGAGCATTTAGAACAAAAATTTTAGAAACAAATATTAAAAATTGTTTTTGCATATAATTGGAGAAAATACAATATTTTTTAAAAACAGGGGGAAAGAAGAAAAACTTCCAGGATGAAGCTGTTTTCAGGTACGTGAAAAGCTATTACATGGAAGAGAGAGTCATTGTTTTTGTTTTTTGGGTTTTTTTTAACTCAGAAATAGAAGCAAAGAATATATAGAGAACAGATTTTGGCTCCTAATAACTAGAAATATCCAAGTTAAAACAGGTCACCTGGAAAGATTGTGGCAATCTTTTTTAACTCTGTTTTTAAACAAAGTCTAAATGACCACTTGCCCAGAATGGTATCATAAATCTAAGCTTAGAAGTGATCCTGGAGATAAACTCATCTAACTTCCCTTTTCAAATGAGGAAACTGAGGCCCCCAAAAGTTAAATTTGTTCAAGATCATATAAATACTTACGTGGCAGAGCCAACATCTATGATTCAAGCTCAATGCCCTAGCTGACAAAGCAGAAACTATTCTTGCTCATATATAGATTGTACTGAATTTTCTCTGAGATCCCTTCTGAGCAATTCTATGAGTCTTGAAAGCTGAGCTCAGTGGTTGTCACATAATAGAGACTAATAAATGTGTTTTTTTTTTTTGGTTTGGTTTGGTTTTTTTCTGAGGCTGGGGTTAAGTGACTTGCCCAGGGTCACACAGCTAGGAAGTATTAAGTGTCTGAGACCAGATTTGAACTCGGGTCCTCCTTTCATCAAGATTTGTTTTCACTTAAGCCAAGCTGAAGTCTTCTAGCTTGCACCTGAAAAAAAAAGACTTTGTTTATGACCATTCACAGCTCTAGACGACTCATGACAGTCAAGCTTCCCAATTCTTGACTGGGAGATGATGGACTGGTAATATTGAATGAAATTACTTTCAGAGATGAATTCAGGGCTGGTACTCTATCCACTGCGCCACTTAGCTGTCCCTAATAAATGGTTTTTGACTGTCTGGTACCTTCTATAGGAGTTCCTTTTTAATCATCTTAGCAGCCCTGAAATTACATTGAATTTCCTCCATAGGTAAATAGTATTCACTTAGAAGCATGAAGTTTTTTCAACTAATACAAATGTAAGCCTCTTAAAGGCAACTGGGGAAATATTCCATGTTTGTCTTTGTATCTCCAGATCCTAGCACAACAGATAGTAGATCCCTAATAACAGATGCTAAAGTGTTACAAAGAAGACAGCATTAATAAATGTGCTTAATAAAATCTGCTCATCTCATTGTTTCAATGATTCCTTAAAACTCTTTTCTTTCTTTTCTTCTTTTTTATAATATCATTTCTAGATCCCCAATTCTCCTTGCCCATAAAAAAGTCCCTTCCTCTTGGAACAAATAAAAATAATCAGAGAAAACAGATCTGCCCATTGGTCATCCCTGAAAGTAATTTCATTCAATATTACCAGTCCATCATCTCCCAGTCAAGAATTGGGAAGCTTGACTGTTTGTCATGAGTCGTCTAGAGCTGTGAATGGTCATAAGCAAAGTCATTTTTTTTCAGGTGCAAGCTAGAAGACTTCAGCTTGGCTTGAGTGAAAACAAATCTTGATGAAAAGTTTGATCACTAGTGCAGGACAGTGAGTTCATATCACATGGAGAATAACTGAAAGAACTAGAGATGTCTAGCCTAGGGATTGGAAGAATTGAGAGGAATATAGCAACAGTGATTGAAATATTGACACTTTTTTTGGTTCTAATGGAAAGGATCATAAAATGGAGCTACAATGAGACAAATTAAAGTCTAGCTAATATCAGGAAAATAAAAAAAAAAAAAAACTTCCTAACAATTAGAGCTCTCCCTATGTGAAATAGGCTGCCTTTATCCCCAGTGGAGATCTTTAAACAAGTGTGGATTATCATTTGTTAGATATGTTGTAGTTGAAATTCTTTGGGGGGAGAGGGACTGTTGGTTCAATCAGATAATCCTTGAGGTCCCCTCCACCCAGGGTCACATAAATAGAGCCTACATTTGACTCCTACTCCTACTCTTCAGACATCAGATTCACTCTTCTTTACACCATACCACACTCATTCATTGGATTATCACTGAATGGAATGAGTTACTTGAGAGGTAGGAAATTCCTTCACTAGAGCTCTTCAAGAAAAGTCAGGTTTCTCATTTGTCTGTTACATTGTAGATGGAATTTCAATCTAGATACAGGTTGGACTCAATGATTTCTGAGGTTCCTTCCAACTTCCAGATTCTGTAATATGATTTTTAATGGCCCCATGAGGAGTTTTCATTTCTCTCTCAAGAAATTGTCAAGAGCATTTTGTCCTGCCTCTCTGGCTTCTCCTGCTTAGGAGCTCCAATAGCTAATGATTTAAATCCTAATGGTTAACCTAGGATTCTAGCTCCTCCCTCAATAAAAAGACAAAAGCCATTATAATAACCTTCCAGGTAGTAGAAAGCAGGTCATCTTCAAAGTTTCTGGTATTCTTCTTCTTCTTGGAGGTGGCACTTGCTAAACACAACAATTTGCAGTCTATGAACTACTCACTAATATAAAAAAAAAAACCAACATTAATAAGCCACAACAGCAGGAGATTCCACCTGGCACTCTAGCATAGCCTATAAGCCCTCTAGGTGTCTGGCTGGCAGAAAGACCCAGAATGAAAAAAAAAAAAAAAAACCAAAAAGTTGATTGCATTCCTTAATAACATCAGGAAATTAAAGCACCAACCTGACCTATTAAAGGAACACGGAACATCATTAAAGGGAGGAAAACAAATCATGATTTTATAATTAGTAGCAGACAGAAACTGCTTAGCTCAATTATATCTCATCTTTGTAATTCAGAGATGGAGGCCTTTCTGGTGAGTTAGGAATGAGCCAGTGGTATAAAATGCATGAATGTATTGATCAATTAAAATGAAAATCAGTATCTCTCAGAAAGTCAACTCCACTTTCCCCTTTGGTCCTAGGGAAGCAACTGATCATTTACTTCCAGTCTAATTAAAAAAAAAAAGAGGTGGGCTGCCCATAATCTATCCCCTCAACATCATCATGCCATTTCTCATCACATGGCATTTGTACCCCCCTAGCGAAAGAACACCAACTTTTATAGCAGACCAGGTACTCTCAGCACAGGAAACCCAAATTGGGGGTTGGGTTGGGAGAGGGAGGAGAAGGGGGCAGAATAGTGACAATCCTTCCAAAGTAGCCCTAATTATCCTCTGCCCCAGAAAGGATCATATTACCCTATAAAGTCTCAGAGTTCTGGTCTGTAAAATAACAGGATTCGCCTAGATGATCTTTAAGGATGCTGGAAAATTTCCCAGAAGACCAAGGGATTTGACATGTCTACTTTGTGGAGTTCCTTTAATTTTACTATAAAGCATGGCCACTACTGTGGGTCATACAACTTATATAGGTGGATTCCAATATTACTACAAAGCAGTAATCCATTCCCTGAGGAAGTATGGAGGGAAGGAGGAAGATAATTCATCTGTCCTGCTCCCCAGCTTTAGGATCTCTTCCTGTACCCTGGATCCTGTATGTTGCCTCATGCCCTAAGGAAGAACAGGGCTTCCCCCAAAGATGAAAAATTAACCACCTCTGAAAGAACTACTCTTAAAGCTCTTAACTGCTCTCTTCATCAGAGAGTTCACAAAGCACATGTGGTATTGGTAAACCCCTGATAAGTGAGGAGGAAGGGCCAGACTGTACAGTGTCATCTCACTCCTAGGGACTGAAGCAGTGATCCGTCTGAGCAAGATATGAAGGCTCCTTCTTCTATCTTTCCCCTTCTACGGATTTCATATGTCCCTTTTCACTAGCTGTCAGCCCCATCAGCCAAACTTCAGAAGATTTCAAGTTTTTTTCTATTCCTATCTTAGACTGATTCTCCCTGGGGTTCTTTCCAGCATTCACATAGACAAACTTGGGAATCAGATCAAAAATATCATAGATCTGTTTCTCCTGATCAATTGTTTAACAGGTCTAATCAACTGCTCACCTTCCATGTCTGAAACACAGCAAGGGAAGCATGTTTGAATCACCACAGATACTTCTTAGATGCATGAACCTGGGCAAATCACTTAGACTTCCCTCATCTGTAAAATGGGAGATAAAAATGGCACCAAACTCCTAGAATTATTGTGAAGATAAAAAAATAAAACTTACAAAGAACTTTGTAAAGTTCTTTATAAATGTTAGCTATACATTTTGAATCAATAAATGAATGCATGAAGGAATAAATGAAAGGAATGAAGAAGGTCTTGCCCACAAAAAAAAAACTTTCCACCTAATCCAAAACAAGAAAGGAGAGGTAAAAAGAAAAAATAAGAAGAGAGAGAAGAGGGAAAGTCATAGAAGGTCTGGGAAAAGGAAATGAGATGAGTCTTCTACAATATCTCTAAAGATTCATTGTTTCAATGGTGTATACATTCCCTCTTGCTCCAGAGATCCCAACCTCTTCAGATAAATTGGCTTATTCAAAAAGTCTTTTTAAGTGCCTATAATATGCCAGAAACTGTTAGAAACCAAGGACACAATGATCTTCAACAGTTCTGAACAAAAACAGTCATCTTACAATAGCAGCCAGGGTGCTAGTTGGAAGATTCTCTGTGCATAGCATCCTGAACTGATGATCCATACTTGAAGCCTTTGATCATACACAAATGCACACATATCATACACATACATGTACGTGTGTGTAAAGAGAGAAAGAGTATATATGTATATGTGTGTATATGTTTGCATTTCAATTTCATGAAATTAATAAGGCTTATAATAATGATTATAATCATGTAACAAGGTTTACATGAACAAAACAATGCAGCCAGAATAAGAAATGAAGCTTTCAAATGGAAAAAATCAACCATTTCTAATAAGATATATATATATATATTGATATATTGATATATCTAAGATACATTGAAATGCCACAAGTCAATGAAGTTTTATACTATTACAATTTAGGGGATATCCTGTACAAATAAGTGATCAAAAAATCTGAATAGTTCTCAAAAAAAATTTCAAACTATAGACTTCCAAATCTCTAATAATAATAATAATAATACAAATTAAAACATATCTAAGGTTTCATCTCACCCAGAAAAATGGCCAAGGTGACAAAACATGGTGGGGTGGATGGAAATCAATGTTGGAGGGGATGGGGATGACAGGTACACTAACACTCCTGCTAAATCTAGGAATTAACCTAATAATTCCAGAAAGCAATTTGGGAATTATGCTTTTTTTAAGTACTAAACCATCAGTTCCTTTGGACTCAGAAATTCCACTGCTAAGAATACATCCCCAAGAGACCAAAGATAGAAAGAATGTTTCCATGTACACCAAAATATCCCTCATAGCAACTTTTATAGTTGAAAAAAATCTAGAAATAAAATCAGTCAGTTTCCAACACATCAGTTGGAGAATAACAAAATAAATTGTGAAAAATAAGTGTAATGGGATATTATTGTACTGTAAAAAGGAATAAATATAATTTAGAGAATCATATAGACCTATTTGGAGTGATAAAGAATAAAGTAAGCAAAACCAAGAAAATAATATATACAATGACTGCAACATTAAATGTAAAAGACAACAATGAGACTGGAATGCCGTATAATTAAAATTACTAAACTTGGCACTAAAAAAGAGATCCCTTCCCCTTCCTTGAAGAATCATGAAGAACCAGTAAGAATAAGAGCATTAACAATAGTCCACAGCCAGATTCAGTTGATGCATTGTTTAATTTATTGAATTTTTTTCTCTTTCTTTTTAGTTACTGCCTACATAGGGAAGTTGGGAAAAAGATGTATTTGAATATGAAGGTAAGATGAAAGTCAAATATATCCATAATCAAAATATTTTAAGGTAGTTTATTGGGAATAATCAGCAATATGGCAAAGTCTGTGGACTATTTAGAATAATTGTTTGTTGCTTGTATTTATAATAAAAGTGATGCTAAATTTCAGTTAGAAGTTAGTGGGAGCAGCAGCAGCGAGGTGAAGCAGTGGATAGAGCACAGCCCTGAAGTCAGGAGAACCTGAGTTCAAATGTGATCTCAGACACTTAACACTTCCTAGGTGTGTGACCCTGGGCAAGTCACTTAATCCCAATTTGTCTCAGCAAAAAAAAAATGGTTAGTGAGAGTGGAGGGGAGAGAGAATGAAGTGACATTTTTTCCCATTCAATTTCACAGATCTCTTGCAATCTATCCACAGACTGTTTAACAATTACAAATCCCTGTCATGTAACATCTCAGGGACTCTTGTTTGGAAATTGCCTTGAGAGGTTGTACCACACTTATAAAAAATTATCCTTGGACAGAGCCATAAATAACTATTTCTGCACCCATGGTAAGAAGTAGGGAGCAGCCACATTGTGATGTGGGCTCATTTGATTTATTGCTGATGGGGCAGGAAACACTCTGACAGTGAGTTGCTCCTGCCACTAATGCTGTGGAAGCAGGGCAGATGAGGAAAGAAATGTTCCAATGATTGTGCTATTGAAACTCTATAAATTCACCACCCTGGGGAGAAACCTCAGTTGCCTCACTCCTGTTATGCCTATGTTCTCAAAGGTGGCGAATCTTTGCTTTTGGGGGCATTTTTAGTTTTGTAAAAAATCAATTTTTTTAATCTATTCTCATAAAAGGAAGGGAATACCACTTTGGATCAAAAGTCAAGGATGACTACAAAATGATTTGGCTGATTTTTTTTCAATTGTTTATAAGTAATCTAATTTCAAAAGCAGTTCCCAAAGATGATATTATTTCAGAAATGTTTTGAACCATGCCAGCATATTTTGATAAGGAGATAGATATTTTGGATAAGGAATCACCCAAGACAAAAGGTAAAAATTAATTTGAATTAAAATTTAAAAGCTCCTGTGCATTCTAATGGATTCACACAGTAATGTGACATTTTTTAAACAATCACATCTCAGATTTGGTGTCTGGTGACTGACACAAATAATAAGTGCAGCAGGACATCTAGATTTCAAAGCTTAACCACACTTGAGATTGCTCAAAACAAGCTCAATGGACAAAAGTAATTCTAAAAGCCCATGAGAATGTTTATTAATGTATTCTATCAAGTTGAATATAAGCTTCTCCCATTGAATGTAAGTTCAATGAGAGCAGAAAATTTTTATCAAGGAGTTTTCTTTAAATACCTAGTACTAAGAAGAATATCTTGTATATGAGTGTTTCCAAAACAGTTGTTGGATTGGATTCAATATCAACATTGTGCATGTCTTTGGAATGAAGAATGTTCAATAATTAGAGGAGGCTAAATAGTCAAGTTTCTATAGCATGAAGTGATTCAAATGGGAATACAAAAATCAGTTTGATTTGGCAGATCATGAGATATGGTAATGGTTTTATTCAACCTGATTTCCTCCTTGCCCACCAAAAACAGTTCTCCATTAAGGAAATGTTGATGGTGGCAGAGAGCTGCCCAAAATGAAATCTATTAATAAGAATAAGAATTCTCCCCCTAACAATTGGGCTCAGGAATACTAGTCAACATGACAGCTCCATTGACCAAACAAAATTGTATTAGAAGATTTTTGTATAAGCTCAAATATGTTTGGGTTCTTTATTTCTTGAATTCATTAGATAAGGTTTTTCCAAATTGTTCCTTGATTCCCAATGATACCATATTGCCATTTTGCACTTCTAAACCTAAAACATACCCTCTACCTTTGATTCATTCAACCTTATGGACCTACTCCGTTTACTATAGCTTTATCAAATAAGTTACTGTCACTGAATTCGCCACAAGATTGTTACAGTGTGAAACTAAGAATTGTTAATAAAAACAAGAGAGGATTCTGGGAAGATGCAGAGTAGGTCAAAAAACTTTTGGTTTCCTCCAAAGAAAAAGACGGAACATTGCTTCAGAGGGAATGTAAAGTAGCTGAAATAAATAAAAGTCAAGGCAAAGCAGTTGTCCTCCTAAGTCCTAAAACAATCTAGAAGACTCCAGGAAAGACCAAGGTTTGGTCTGAGTGAAATGCAAACACCTTCAAGCCCAATTCTGTGGAATGGACAAAGAACAAGCCCTGGTGTTAGGAGGCAGCTTCAGTCTTATAAACTTTCCTATTACAGACAGTGTAGGGGTCTGAGAGCTGAATAAGAGAAGGTTGAAGGACCTTCCACTGTCAAAGGATGTCAAGCACAGCTGTGCTGACCAGATGCTTCCCAGGCCGGGCTGCCACTGCTGGGAGGTGAGGTGGTGAGCAAAGAACTAGCACACATTCATGAGTATAGTAGCAGAAGGGCAGGACCCTGCCGGCTATGGGCACTTGCAGGTGAGCAGAGTTCCTGATTTCAGTTCCAGGAAAGAGAGGACAACTGTAATTTGTAGCAGCAAAAAAAAAAAAAAAAAAAAAAAAAAATTAGTAAATAAAAAAATAAAAATAAAATAAAATTTAAAAAAAGGAAGTAAGATCATTTGTGGCACAATGTGACCAGGAGCTCTAGCCCAAGCTTGGAAGTGGAGAGGAGAGCTCAAGGTTGAGTCTGGGATCAATCCTCAAAAAAAAAAAAAAAACAAGAAGAAACCTGAACTTGGAGCACAATTCCCCATAGCTCAGGACTAGAACTTGAGCATATTAATAACTGGTAAAAAAAATAATAATAAGAGAAGGAGGAGGAGGAGGAGGAAGAGGAGGAAGAGGAGGAGGAGGAGGAAGAAGAAGAAGAGAAGGAGAAGGAGAAGGAGAAAGACTCAATCATAGATAATTACTGTGAGGATAAAAAAAGATCAGGATTCATATTCAGAGGAAAATAATGGAGCTAAAAAAAGCCACTCCTTTTTCAATGACAAATGTCAAATGGTCCTAAGCACAAAGAGATTTCCTAGAAGGACTTAAAAAGGACTTTGAAAATCAAATAAGAAAGATTGAGGGAAAATTGAGGGGGGGAGAAAAATCAAGAAAATTATGAAGAGAAAGTCAAGCAATATGAAATAGAGAATCAATAACTTAGGAAAGAAAATCATTCCCTGAAAACTAGAATTGTGCAAAGCAAAACTAATGATGTTCTAAGATGCAAAAAATAATAATAATAAAACAAAATAAAAAAATAAAAGAGAATATAAAATATTTCACCAGAAAAATAATTAATCTGGAGAAAATATCAAGGAGAAATAATACAATATATTGGGCTGCCTGAAAATTATGATTAAAAAAAGAATCTTGATACAATATTATAAGAAATTATTGGGGAAAATTGTCCTTAATTTCTTTTAAAAAAAAAAAAAAAAAGGAAGTAAAGCAAAAGCAGAAAAAAAAAATCCACTGATCATCACTTCAAAGAGTACCAGAAAGAAAACTTACAGGAATATTATAGCCAAGTTTCAAAGTTCCTAGGTTAAAGAGAAAGTATTGAAAGGAACAAGAAAAAAAATTTAATATCATAGATCTATAAAGAGAATTACATAAGACCTAGAAGCTACTACACTGAAGGACTTTAAGTTTTGGAATAATATATTCATTACAACCAAGGGTTGTTATATGTTAAGTATAATTTTAAGTGGGGAAAAATGGACATTTAACAAACTGAAAAACTTTCAGATTTTTATGACAAAAACAACAGAACTTAAAGGAAAATTCAACATAGAACAACCAGGAAAAATACAAAATAAATATTAATGATATAAGGGACTCAATAAGGTCCAACTATTTGTTTCTTATATATGAAAATATCAGTTCATTATTTAGGTAGTTTGAAAGAAAGACTTGGGCTGAACTAAGTATGATAGAGTGATTTAAAAAAAAAAAAGACTATAGAGAAAGAGATAAAAAAGAGCAAATATCTCATACAAATAAGAGGAGGAGGAAAAATATATAAGCTAGTAGGAGGAGAGAAGGTAGTGCTGAAACCTTACTGTCATCTGGAATGAGTTAAAGAGGAAACAATGTAGACATATAGAATAGTATAAAAGTCTTCTAAATTCAGAAATAAATAAGAAGGCAAGGATAGGATTTAAGGGGGAGAATAAAGAAGGGATTCTTAGAGATATTCATAATTTAAGGAATAGGAGTGCAAGGTAGTGTATAGAAGTATGATACAGGGATGAATTGGGATAGTATAAAGCTAGAAAGGAAAAATAGAAAGGAGAAAAATATACAAGAAATTATTGCTTAGAATGTGAATGGGATGAAATTACCCATACATGAATATAAATATAAAATGCTTTTTATACAAGTGAAGTTAGATCTAAATAATAGAAGTAATATTTATTGTTCATGGGTAAGTAGTCAATACAACAACTACTCAATTAATGTAATTCCGTGCCAATTAAATTACCAAAAAAATTAAACTGATTTAGAAAATTTTTTCACAAAGTTCAATTACAAAAATAAAATATCAGGAACTTTAAAAAAACTGGGGGATAAGGGGGTAGATGCAAAGGAAACAGATTCAGTACAGTATAATCCCATGTTATAAAGTGAGAGCATTGTTGAAGTATAAAACAAATAATTTTTATTAGTTTAAATTAAAATTTTCTTGAAATAAAAATCTGTGCAATCAAGAATAGAAAGAATGCAGAAAATGGGTAAAAAAAATTTATAGACAATCTCTCAGATAAAATGTGATTGCATTGAAATGTTGCTATTACCTAAAAAAGATAAGCTGGTTGATTTAGAAAAACATGGAAAGAATTGGATTTATGAAAGACTCTCTCCACCTCCAAAAACACAGATGACAAGTGGAAATAAGCATAATAAGGTCTTACATATACAGGTGTGAGTATACATGTGTACATATGTATATATTTACAGATACCTATATAGATATACATGTATAATATGTAGATATTTGTAGATATACATGTGTGTATGTATTTGTGTATATCCCCACTTAATTATAGCCTTCTTTTGAGAGAGTGGAGGAGGAAGGGGAAGAAATAAAGTTAAAAAGTACACAGCAAGAGAAAATTTACAAGAAAGTAAATAAAAGATGGACAAATATGAAAATAAGATATAGTGTTAATTATATAGAATTCTTGAAATGTAAATGTATGGCTCTTTATTGGATCTTTTCATGTTTTGCTGTGTACATGACAATGTTTGTTTTTCTCTTTTCTTATTTTACATCTAAATTTTAAATCAATTACAGTAACAACAAAAACAAATGGAGGATGGCATAATTCTTAGTGAAGCCAAAGTTATATTACTTTTTAGAATTCTGAAAGGTCATTTCATGCTAATGCTGCTGCCACTAATATTATTACAACTTATTATTAATATTAGCATTAATTTCTATTATTTCTATTGGCAGGAGATAGACCCTGACAGGATTTTCACTGTTATAAAGGGCAAAAGGAAAGAATTCCTAAAGCCAGCTCTAACCCCAGGGAATCTAGAAGGATTTCCCTTACAGTCTGTTCAGGCCTCTTCCTCAGCATACAGTAGTTGACTGTCCTGGGCCCCAGAAGCTCTGTTTGTAGAGTAAGTATTGAATAAATAAGGAATTCTGATGCCATTTGTGGGCACCACATATAAATAAAACAGAAAAAGGGTATTTGTCTTCAAAGATTCCCCTTTGGAAATCAATTTTCATAATGCTTGTTTTTATTGTATAAATACAATTTAAAGGTATTGAGGGGTTTTCCCCCTAGTTAAAATAAATATGTGTCTGTTCCCTGGGCATGAGTGTTTGTTTTATGAACAGATTTGGGTTGCATAAAATACTTTATTTGGGTTTAAAGTATTATTGAAGAACTTTTCATATACCTACTTCTCTAAAACTCATAGGATTTCAGGTTAAAAGATTATCTTTGTAGTCCCAACCCCTTTCAGGAGGTTATAATTCCCATCTGGGTCACAAAGACAGAAAGTGACAAAGCAGGGATTTGAATCCAGACCTCAAATCTGGCACTCTTTCTTCTATATCATCCCACTTCTCAATGGTCGTACCAGAACAGAAAGTCTGACAATACTATCAAGATAGAAAATCTTAAAGTAAAATCCCAGTGACAGTTTGTATCTGCTCTCTAAAGAGCAAACTATCTAAATATAGAGAGGCTTACTACCAGTGATTAATTCTTTGGTCATGGTAACCCATGACACAAAATAAAATAGAAGGTGATTCTTGGTCTTGAGTGATGTCCTTCCACTCCCATGGGGATGGTGGCAAAATAGTGAGGAAAGGGAAAGATATGTCTGTTTAATCACTGTTTAGACTATCTATAAACTTTGACTTAATTGTTGGAACTATAATTGCAAGATTCTTATCTGATAGTCAACAAGTAAACATTTTACTAGAGGGATTGAATCACATTAATCTTGACATTCATACCATATTCTCTTAAAGTTCAACTTTTGTCCAACTAACATCTGATCCGACTTATAACTGGAAAACCTAAGTCACTCCACACTGCTATTTTGGCTCCAAAGGAAATCAAAAAACATAAAAACATTGCCTCCGAATGGAAACATGACTCCCTGATGTCCTTAAGAAGTGAATGAAGTAATCAGAGGAATTGTTTTCATCATAAACCTTTTCATCATTTGAGGTTAAATCCCATTGTAGTTTCTATAAACAACATGCAACATTATTCCACAGGACCCTATATCACCTTGCTTTACAATACTTATGAAAGATTTAAACAAGCCAACCACCATAAAGGAGATTGTAATTCATATGTCAAAATCTATTGCCAGAAGATTTAAAAAATAGAGATATTCTCTGAAGAACCTAAGAAGGTTCAACAAAATAAAACAATATATACCTTGATATTTAGTAGCTTCAAGAAGAAGATGAATATGAGGCAAATCTATGTTTAAACTTTTGTGAAATATTCATGAATTGTATACTATGAAAATATCCCTTCAAAAATAGAATGATCATTGGAGCTATTATAAAAGAATTAAGTATATCAGTAACTAAAGAAATAACTGATTACCAAGATAGCAATCTTTTTAGAATGAACTGTCATTAGTGGTGAGATTTATCGATTGACTAGAGAAAATGTAAAAGTCATCAATGAATAGGAAAAAGGATAATGAGATAAAAGTGCTTATAGTTATATCAATACCAATACAATTTGTTTAAGCTATCAACTTCCCCCAAATGGACAACAGATAAAACCAAAGATATTGTCCTGAACACAATTCCTTGGTGAATATAACTGATATAAAAATAGTTCTCACAACTGATATTTTAAATATATGTAAACTGAAACTGAGCAAGTTAATATTCCCATTAATGGGATGTGGACTAATTAATTCTTTTAGATAAGACATAAAAGCATATAGGGGAATAAAACACAAATACAGATTGGTGTAGTACAAAATATTAAATAGTAAGAATATCCGGGCCTAGTAGTAGTATGTAATTCCAGCTACTGGGGGAGGCTGAAGCTGAAGGGTCTCTTGAGCTCAGGATTTCTAGTTCTGCATTGATGTAGTAATTCTCTGGGAGTAGGAATCTACCAGGTTCCCTAAGGATTAGTAAACTGAAATGTGAAAGTATCTTGATAAATATTCTAAAATATTAGATTTAGCCCAAGTTATAGCCTGACTTTTCCAATTCCTATTCTGGTTCTTCCTCCCTTTCTCTCCCAGGTTAGTTCCAATAAGTGCCATGATAAATATAACCAATTTTCTTTAGGGTTCTTAAAACTGGAGTTCATGAATTTGCATTTTTAAAACATTTTGAAAACTGTATTTCACTATAACTGATTTCCTTTATGACCTTGATGCATATTATTTTATGTGTTTTGGGAACATTATTCCATGTTTTTTTGCCAAATTGCCATAGCTATACGTGATACAGAGAGACATACAGACAGACAGACAGAGACAGAGACAGAGATAGACAGAGACAGACAGAAAAAGAGAGAGAGGGGGGGGGGAGGAAGAGAGAGACAGAGAGACAAACACACACACACACACACACACACACACACACACACACACACACACACACACAGTTAGGAACCCCCTGCTTTAGAGTCAACTTTTTTGTAACATTATAGTTTATAACCAATTGATGCATATTATTTATTTATACAATGCATTTTAAGTCTTCTTTAGGTATACTTAAAATTTAAGCTTTCATGTATATGACTTTCACCCAATTAGCGTAAGTTGCCCATTTATTATCTTATATAATATCTTATATGTTAATAGATTCTCCTTCCAAAAACCATGATGCCCCCAAAGAGCTACAGAGCCTATCCCATCCCAGTGATATGACTAAAAATGGTGCAGTCACAACTGTATCAGGAAAAAGAGGCAGATCAGTCATGTGTGAGTTAGCAAGAGTGAAACAGAGCAAATCAACAGCTGAATTCTGTACTGATTCCCCCTTTAAAAATTTCCCCCAGAATTTTAAAAAACCAGAGGAAGGTAGGAAGGCTGGATCTCTATGAAATATTTATGGGAAGACATAAGCGAGACACACCTTAAGAAGGTATGAATCCACAGTGATCAGTGTTTTAAGCAGAGAAATCCTTTCATTCCACAATTAGAAGAGGATTTTAATGGAAGTTCCAGAGAGAGCACCATGTTGACTTAAATTCACTCTAAAGGCTGAATGGCAAATATGCATCCCTTTGCTCAAAGCAAGTTCAGATAAGGCATGAGGGAAGGAGCTCATTGAACTCCCGAAAAGATCAAAAGAGCTGCTAAAAATGGAAAACTGAGAGTATTAAAAGATAAACTTTGTCTATATCACATCTTTGCCCAGGTTCACTCCCGTCTGCTTCTATCTAATCTCCACATGCACTCACACTGAATCACCCTTAAGTTTTTGTCATATCTCACATTTCAGCACAACTTTAACATCAAAGGGATGTTTAGGGTGATTCATCTCATAGCTGATTGGAAGGGGCAGAGAGTGGAGGTAAGTTAGGAGACTGTTACAATATCTCAGGCATGAAATAGAAAAAGGACTTGGGGTGGGGTGGGGAGAAGGGAGGTGAATTTGAAATATATGACCAATGACTTACTAACAGACGTATTTGAAAAAATGAGGAGTCAAAGACAATATCAAGGTTTTAAATCAGGATGATTGGAAGAAGGTGTATACCAATTTTTTAAAGTATGGTCTAGAGGGGAAAATACTGAATTTAAAGTCATGGGACATGGCTTCAAATCTTGACGCCATTATCTACCACTCATGTCAATTTGAGCAAGTCAGTTAACATTTATGTGTTTGAAAGAATTGAACTAGAGAATGTCATAGATCCCAACAAAGTCTAAATGTCATTTGGGTAGAGGAACATGATGCCTTTACTTTTAGATATATTAAATTTTAATCAGCAATCGAATGTCTAGCACACAGTTAGAGATGTGATCAGAAGAATGATCAGGAGCTGCAGATTGAGATTTGAGAAGTATTTGTACAAAAGTCATTATTCACGGCCTACTAGAACATGTTAGGAAAAATGCAGAAAAAGAAGACCAGAAAACTAAAGACTGAATCTTGAATTATGGCAGCATGTAGGGAGGAAGAAGACGCACACAGAGAGACAGAGTGATCCAAAAAGTTGGAGGAAATAAATGCTAGACAATGTCAGGACAGAATTGTAAGGAAGGGATATCATTGATCTGAAAAGTCAGGAACAAGAATTGAGGAGGAAAAGATTTAGATTTGTCAATCGCAGAAAAGAATGATTATTCTTTTGCCTTAATATCAAGATGATCTATTGCATTATTTTCATAGCTCTTACCCTGATCTTCATTCTTGCATCAGATGTCAAACCATTTCTCTAGTGCACTTGTTATTGTTGTGTTGTTATTATTTTTAAGACAGGGTCTCTTGTTCTTGCCTTAACTAGAAGTAGGTGACTGCTAATTAGTCCACATCCCATTAATGGGAATATTAACTTGCTCAGTTTCAGTTTACTAATCCTTAGGGAACCTGGTAGATTCCTACTCCCAGAGAATTAACACATCAATGCAGAACTAGAAATCCTGAGCTTAAGAGACCCTTCAGCTTCAGCCTCCCCCAGTAGCTGGAATTACATACTACTACTAGGCCCGGATATTCTTACTATTTAATATTTTGTACTACACCAATCTGTATTTGTGTTTTATTCCCCTATATGCTTTTATGTCTTATCTAAAATTTGTTTGGTTTTGGTTTTGGTTTGTTTTGTTAAAAGGGGAAAGAAACTTTAATATTCAACAGCATTATGGATCAGAATATCACCTGAACATCTGTTTGGGAGTTCCTTCTTATTATTGATTTTTTTTATGCCTTTGTCAACTCAATATTTTTCTTATATGAAAAAAGAGATGTTTGTTTCCTAAAGAGGCACTTTATGGACGGATCAGGGGAGCCATAAACCAGAGATTACAAATTAATTTAAAAAAAGACTTTTCAATAAATGTTGTTGAATGAATGAGCGAATGAATGAATAAAAACTTTAACTCTGGCAGAATAAGGGAGAGTTATAATGGACTATTGTCCAAATGTTTAAATGTCCTAGATCATCACTGTATAGTAAAAAAAAAAAAAAAAAAAAAAAAAGTGCTAGAAGACAATGTCATGTGACATAGAGAATACTGGATTTAGAGGCAAAAGACTCAAGTTCAAATCTCAATTCTGCCACTTAGTAACATTTCTAAACATTAACTTTTTGTCATATATTAAATGAAATGGTTGAAATAGATGTTCCCTAAGACTTCTTCCAGATTTACATCTTGCAAACTGAAAGAGAAGCTAAGATAAAACTAAGATAAAAAAAAAATTAGGGATTTGGGGTGTTATAGCAGAATATTTCTGAATATTCTCAGTTAAGGCATATTTTGTTACCAATTAATTCTGGATCTAAATCCTCCATTAAGTCCTACTCTGATGTCTTATTGTCACATGATAACAACCCTTAGTTATCAGAGGGAATGTCAACAAAGTCCACCATCTGGCACTTCCTAAAAAAACTTTAAATCCAGGCCTGGGATGGGTTTGAAACCTAAAGACCAACCTAGATAATTTCAGAAAGGCAAACACTATGAGAATGATCCTTTGCAATAAAATTTTGTCTGCAACATCATAAGAAATTATAGAGACTTTTTTATCTTCAGCAGTGGATGGAGTAGCCATAATGATGAAATAAATCAGAAGAAATGAGCAAAATTGTTCATGATGCTATCTGGAAATTAATAATAAAGTAAAACTGGATGCAATTTTGCAAAAGCCTAGGAATATGGAGTATATGACTAGGTGAATTGAATCTGGGCTGTCCCAAAGATGCTTTACTTGGGACAAAGCAATGGACTTTGTCAATGGGTAATTTCTCCTTTCTCAGGCATTAAAGCAAAGGCACTAACGATGACTCCCAGAGCTCTTAATGGACTAAAGGGTATGCTAGTGACTTAAAAGAGTTGCTTAAATATCCAGGGTATGGAAGTCTTCTGGACAGAAAAATGGGATTTCTTTTCATTCCTTTGTATAAGTCCCCAGTACATTTCCCAGGACTATTATGTCAAAGCTTAGGAAAACTTTCTATCCCCATCAGCAACTATATCTGTGACCACATCCTTGCTAGGGCTTTTAATACTGAAATATGTCTTTCCTTAGCTCTCTTCTCCTCAAATGAGAGCCTAACTAAGAAAGTTGAAATGTAGTTTTCAAGATTGGTGTTAATTTGTTTCCATACATCTGTTTCACACATTCTTCCTGTTAGCAATCACTAACTTACAAAAGGGGAAATAAAACATCCCATCAGTTGACATCTTACTATTATGTAGTTTTGTTTCTTTGTTTTATACCAAGAAAAAGTGCCAAAAATATACTTTATAGAGGATTTTGATTGTGTGTTTATTGGGAAATGTCTGTTGAATACAAATAAAGTGTATAAATATAAATTTTATTTTAAAATGTTTAAGATGTCTTGGTTTAAGTACACTGAGAGCTGAAGTTAGAGTTGGAAAGAGCTGACTGAAAACCCTGCCTCCAATACATATTGACTGTATGATCCTGGGAAAGTTCATTTCTTTGAACTGATGAAATCCCAGGTCTGAAATGAGAGAGAAAAAGAGACAGAGAGAGAGACAGAGAGAGAGACAGAGAGACAGAGAGAGAGACAGAGAGACAGAGAGACAGAGAGAGAAAGAGAGAGAGACAGAGAGAGACAGAGAGACAGAGAGAGAGATAGAGAGACAGAGGGAGAGAGAGAGAGAGAGAGAGACAGAGACACAGAGAGAGACAGAGACAGAGAGAGAGAGAGAGAGAGAGAGAGAGAGAGAGAGAGAGAGAGAGAGAGAGAGAGAGAGAGAGAGAGAGAGAGAGAACAAAACTGCTGTTGGATACAAAGGAA
The DNA here is from genome assembly GCF_048593235.1 of Sminthopsis crassicaudata. Taxonomy (NCBI): domain Eukaryota; kingdom Metazoa; phylum Chordata; class Mammalia; order Dasyuromorphia; family Dasyuridae; genus Sminthopsis; species Sminthopsis crassicaudata. The sequence goes on from NC_133618.1 coordinate 624,643,184, forward strand.
AGAAAATGCGCACAACATATTTCCCCAAGCAAACCTATAGGAGCCATTTTTTATGGTGACCCCCAAATCACAGAGATTGCAATAGCTTCACCCTGTTACTTTCTAGAGACAACACAAAATTAAATACTGCTCATTGACAAGGCTCCCAGATCCTAAATCATTTGTCATCAAAGAGTCTCCATTAGATGCTTATGTTTCATAACAAAGCAATAATGTTCTACCTCCAACATATCATCTATCAGGATCCTAATTGTTATTTATCCTTCCCAAGTGGAAAAGGCCTTTCTCTGGCCTCCTCATTGTCACCAATTTAAACAACAATTTGGCTTTGTTGTGTCTAATACAACAGACTAATTATAGAGCGGGAATGTGAAAGAGCCATCTCAGAACCTAACCCAAACCCCAGTGTCCACTACAGAAAGTTTACTCAAGGGTCATCTGAGCCAAAGGACACTGGTGAGGTCTGGAGGCATCATCTGGGCAGCCTAAAAGCTGGGATTGTGTGGGAGGAAGGAAGGAAGCTCCCCTTAATCTAACAATCCCCCACCCCCCTACTAGTAGTTGGACATTATGGAAAAAACAGACCAAGCAGAAGCCATCCATTGTGCATGTGTGTTTCAGGCCATCTCATTTTAATGTCTTCATTTTGAAGGACTCTAAAATGAGACCAACAAATCCCCTGCATCTTGCAAGGAATTACAAAAACCCTGGTCTGTGAAGTAGATACCTTGGAGCTCTTACTTTCCAAATTATAAATATATAATGAATAATATTCCATCAGATCATCTAGAAGGAGCTGGTAAGCATTCAGCTTTCTGGCAAGCCTTCCTTAACTTTACCGTTAAATCCTGCAACAGGCCTTAATGAACTCTTCCTCAAGGTCCAGGACCCTCCCTCAAAATTTCAGGAGCAATAATTGGTACAGGTTCATATAATATTCTTAACTTGCATCAGTCTTCTTGCTTCACTGTATCTCTCAACACCCCCTCCCCTCAACTCCACTGTCAAAAAGTCAATATTTCATTTTTTATGGAATCAATGAATTTCTTTGGGATTTGGTATCCCCATCTGTAAAATGGGAATAATATCCATTTGTTCCCCTTTTTTTCCTTAAATAACAAGAGTCAAAAGGAATAGGGCTTAGAAACAGCCTTTGAAAAGAACCAAGGAATGGGTGGATTGCAAATGTTTTCTTCCCGAGAGCTTCTAATGCCATTATACATTAGTTCTCAATGGATGCTGAGGAAGTACAAAAGAGAGGATATGCTGAGCTACTCCTTCTGACTCTAAAATCAGCAGCCATCATGCCAGTGACAGACAAACTATAACTTGAAAGAAAAAATGGCCAATATTTCAGGGAACATTTCTTCATCTGTCTTAAATTCTGAGTTGGGCAATGAACAAGAGAAAGGAGATGCTGGTCTAAATCCCAGCATATAAAAAATGGTCCATGACTCCATATGTTGTCTTGTAACTGAATGTGGGGTTGTGAAGTTATGATTTACCATGAGTAAATGTTTGGATTGTATATTCATTTTATATTCCTATATACCCGGGGTCATGCAAAAATTCTCAGGCAAAAAGGGTCTTGAGTAGGAAAAGTTTAAGAAGCCCTGGTCTAAATGGCTGACACAGATGAAGCTTCAGTAAAGTAAAGGATGGGCTTTACAAGTACAAGTTTCAAAGATCTGAGAGTTTCAGTACTTATCTGAATTGTACTGATTTTGTTAACAACATTGGTCTCTCCTCCTCCCTTTTCCCTGTGAGATTCTCCATTTCCTGGCTTGGAGCATTTTCATTGGCTCTCCCTCATGCCTGATATCTACCTCTGGCTTCCCTGGCTTCCTTCAAGTCTGAGCTAAAATCTTATCTTCCACAAAAAGACTTTTCTGATCCTCTTTAATGCGGGTGCCTTCCCTCTATTGATTATTTCCAATTCATTTTGTCTATATACCTTATTTGTACATTTGCATTTTGTCTTCCCCATTCTACTGTGAGCCCCTTGAGAGCAGGGACTTTTTTGCCTTTCTTTGTATCCCCAAAGCCTGGAATACAGTAGACTTGTTATTAAACTAGACCATAAGCTTGTTATGATTCAAGAGTGTCATATGATAGACAAAAAAAAAAAAAAAGAAAAGAAAAGAAAAGCTCATTCAAGTTTAGGCTGTACTAAAGAGATTAGACTTCTTTCCTTCTTAGTTTCTTTTCATTGATTTATTTTAAATCTTAGTTAATATTTTATTTTTACAAATTATATGTAAAAACAATTTTAACATTCTTTTTTTTCAAATTTTGAGTTCCAAATTCTCTCTCTCTCTCTTTCTCTCTCTCTCTCTTTCTCTCTTTTTCTCTCTCTCTCTCTCTCTCTCTCTCTCTCTCTCTCTCTCTCTCTCTCTCTCTCTCTCTCTCTCTCTCTCTCTCTCTCTCTCTCTCTCTCTCTTTCCCCTCTTCCCTCAGTGAGAAGTTATGAATTTGAATGTTATATATATATATATATATGTAATCATGTAAAATCCATTCCCTTATAAGTCATTCTGTGAAAGAAAATAGACCAAAAAAAAAAAAAAAACAACAACAAAAATAAAGTAAATAAAAATATTTTTGATCTGCATTCAGTCTCTACCAGTTCTTTCTCTAGAGACAGACAGCACTTTTCATTATAGGTCCTCCAGAATTGTTTTAGAACATTGTATTAATGAAAACACCTGTCATTCATAAAAGACTATCATATAATATTACTCTTACTATGTATAATTTTCTTCTTTCTGCTCGTTGCTCTTGGCATCAATTCATGTGAGTCTTTCCATGTTGTTTTGATAGCATCCCATCCATCATTTCTTATTTTTATAAATTTAACTAAGTTCTCTATATGTTTGAGAAATGAGGACTCTATCTGAAAAACTTGCTTCACACTTTTTAGCAGCTACTCTTGGGTTTCCCTCCACACATTCTCCCCACACATACCTTTATTCTATTCAAGAGAAGAGACTTCTGGGAATGAAAAGGTAATAATCACACTATCCTCTGTCCTGGTTAGACCCCAGATGGAGAATTGTGCTCAGTTCTAGGCACCAGTTTTAAATGAATAAACTGAAGAATATTCAGAGAAGAGGGCAAAGTAATCAAGAGCTTCAAGTCTGAAGCCTGGTTAAAGGAACTGGGGTTGTTTAGGCTAGAGAAATAAAGGCTCAGAAGCACATGAAAGTCTATCCTAAGGAGGGGATGAAGATTTGTTTTATTTGGAACTGAAGAGCAAGATTAGGATCAACAAGGCCAAACTACAAAGAGGTAATTAGCAATTATAACAGCAACAGCCACAATTAGATAGTGCTTTAAGATTTGCAAAGTAATAAATCTCTCTGTCTCTCTCTCTCTGTCTCTCTGTGTCTCTCTCTCTCTCTCTCTCTCTCTCTCTCTCTGTCTCTCTCTCTCTCTCTCTCTCTCTCTCTCTCTCTCTCTCTCTCTCTCTCTCTCTCTCTCTCTCTCTCTCTCTCTCTCTCTCTCTCTCTCTTCTCTTTTTTCTCTCTCTCTCCCTCCTTTCCTACCTCCTTCTTCTTTCTCTCTCTGTCTTTCCCTGTTTCTCTTTCTCTTTCTTTCTTTCTCTCTATCTATATTATATATATATGTATGTATGTAGACATACATATATGTGTGTATATATGTATATAGGACATATTGTGTATGTATATATATTTAAATTTTGATTCTGACAATAACACACACCTTGTTCCATAAAGTAAGCTCATTACACATAGTGATTGTTTCACTTTTTTTGAATTTGAATCTTCCAACACCAAACACAGAAAAGATATTTAATACATGCTTGCTGGTTGATTGGTACCCATGCCCTTTAAGTTTTTGAAGCAGTATTTGTCAATCAGTCTCTTTCTAACTTCCAAGTCCAACTGAATCTATCCACTTTGTCACCTATCTCTACAAGGATTTTTTTTAAAAGCCAGAATTAGTTAGCTTGAAGAAGAGGTGATAAGCCCACAGATTTTGATCTAGAGAATCCAAAGAATATCGTCTAGTCCCATCCCCAAATTTTATGGATATAGAAGTTGAATTTTAGAGAGATTAAATTCCAGGCCCTGGGGTCACATGGGTAGAATCAGGATTTGTACCTAGCTTCTCTGACTCCCAATATAGGTCTCTTTCCAACCCTCCCACTTGCATCCTGAAGGATTGAAGGATGATAGGATAGCTTCCATATGACAGAATCTCCAATACTTGAAAAGGGATTTGACTTGTTCTGTTCTAGTAACTAGAACGGAAAGCACCATGTAGAAGTTTCAAGGACAGATTTCTGTCAGAATGATTTAAAACAATCCTAACTGTCCATTAGATCCTGTACCGTAGGATTCAAATAAATCTGTGTATTAAGTATGCATTAAGCATCAACTAAGTATCCAACATAAGTCTACAAAAAAAAAAAAAAAAATGAGAGTCCGTGCCCTCAAGAAACTTACTTTCTTACTTAGCTTACCTTCTACTGAAATGAAACAAAATGAACACAGATAAATAAATACAAAATATATACAAAGAAAATACAAAGTATTTTCAGAATGGAGACAACTAATAACTAGAGGAATCAGGAAAGGCTTCATGAAGGAAGCAGCCCCTGAACTGAAGCTTGAAAAGAGCTAGGAATTCCAAGAGTGGCTTCAGCTCCCTAAGAAGTTTGCACGCAGAGGTCACTTGTTAGAGAGGTTGGAGATGGGGTTCCTGTTCAAGGACAGATCATATTGGTTGATACTCAAGGTCTTTTCCAAGCCAGAGAGTCTGAGGGTCTTCAAAATATGAAGCAGCTTGACAGCAGATAAGAGCTCTGAACTAGGAGTTAGAAATAAGTTAATTCAAATTTTACATATGACCCTGACTTAATCTTTCTCAGCCTCAGTTTCCCTATCTGAAAATGTGACTAAAATAAGACCTACTTAACAGAATTTTGTGTGTATATAAATCACAAATATAAATCACTTTTCAAACATTAAAGAGCTGTATAAATGTTTATTATTATCATTATTCTTGTAGTTAAATTGATAAGATAGTATAAAAATTTGAAAGCCCTGGAGCTTAGATTAGATGGGGTAGGGAATGCAATTTACTTGAATTGGTTTCTACCTTTAATTGATTTCTTTCCACCTTTATTTCATATTGTCTGATTACTCAATCACAGGTTATGTGAGAACCTGAAGGTCATTAATAGTGATAGTGTCTGAAATACTGCAGGTTTTTGCCTGGAGTCTCTGGAAGTAAATTGATTCAAAGCCTTAAGCCCCATGGAGAAGAATACCTCTAAAGGGAGACTTTGATCTTGCTTTTGAAGGCCAAACCCATTCCCTGAAAGGTCCTGATTTGTTTCAGTACAAATAGTGTCATCAAGAAGAATGGAGAAGTTTTTTCCATCACCTCAGACTAACTGGAATAAGCTGTTCCTTAGACAGTTTGCTCTCCTAACAGGATTCATTGCTGAGTCAGTCAGAGACTTTAGTGGAAGATTCTCATTCCCATCTGGGTCATCTCGGGGAAAAACATCAGTCATTTTCTCATCTACCTGCAAAATGACTCTCAGAGCAGAATAGGTCTTTATTTCCTTGATGTTTATGGATGGAAGGAAACTGAGAATCAAAGAGATTAAGAAATATTCCTAAAGAAAGTCAAAAAAATCACAAGAAACCTAGACTCTAAGAGTTCAAAAGAAATTCAGAGGCCAATTATTTCAATTGTTATCTGACCAAGAATCCTTCTTGAACACATGTAATAATACCCTACTGGTGGATCTGCTTTCCTCTGGTCTCTCCTCAATCTAATACACCCTCTATTTAACCACTAAAGGATTTTCTTAAAGCACTGTGGTCTAAATATGTCACCACCACCCTAGACAATACAATAAATTCTGGGAATTTCCTATTGCCTCGAGGATTAAAATACAAGATTCTCTGTTTGGCATTCAAAGTTCTTTGTAACCTAACCTCTCCTATCTTTTCCTGCACCTTACTCCCAGGACACTTACTCTTTGATCCAGTGGCTCCCTCAATATTCCACAGTTTTTCTCTTTGCCATCCTTCATGCCTGAAATGATCTCCACCTTCTACTCTATTGATCTCTCTAGCTTCTTTTATGTCCCAAATAAAATCTTGTCTTCTGCAGGTCACCACAATGGCTCTGTAGAATTTCAGTCTGGTAGTCAGTCTAATACCTTTCCTCTACCATATTTTCCTTCAGGGTATGGACCCAACTCCTTCACCATTTTGGTTTCTTTCCTTTGAACACTCTTCAACTCAATAAGATCTTTGCTAAAATGGCATGGCCAGAATTGAACACAATATTCCAGGATATGACTATTTGTGTCTAATGGTGGCCATCTCTAGGATAGGTTGGAGGGAAAGAAAAAAAGAAATTTACATGATAATTTTATTATATATTTAAAAGGAATAGCAAGTTGTACATGGTAGATTTGTATTTTCATGTGAAATCATCTTTTTATTGTTTTATGTTTTGTTCTATTAATTGATGATAAAATAAATCTGTAATACAAAAAAATACAATCAGAGAGAGAGAAAGGGAAGGGGGGAGAAGGAGAGGGAGAGAGAGAGACAGAGACATAGAGACATAGAGACAGACAAAGAGAGAGAGAGAGAGAGAGAGAGAGAGAGAGAGAGAGAGAGAGAGAGAGAGAGAGAGAGAGAGAGAGAGAGAGAGAGAGAGAGAGGAGAGAGAAGGGGTCAGGGAGAGAGCACAATCTTAAGCAGGATCTGTTCTTCCATAAATGTCACCCAAGTTTGTATTAGCTTCCTCAGTTGCCATGTCATATTGTTGAGTCATACTAAACTAACAGTCCACTAAAACTTTCAGGGATTTTTTTCAAAAACCTGCTTTCTATAATAACTACCCATCTTCTACTTGTGAAGCTGATTTTTTTAAACCCAAATTTAAAGCTTTCTGTTTATCCCTCATAAATTTCTTCTCATTAAATGTGGTCAAGCTTCTCAGATTCTTTTTGAATTATCATTCTATTATCTTGTGTGTTAGCTCTCCCTTCTAGCTTTAGGTCATCTGAACATCTGGTAAACAGGTCAGATGTGCTCCCAGCTAGATTAACTGATAAAAAATTAATGGAGTGAGCACAGATCTCTGGAACAGTTTACTAGAGACTTGCTTTTAGCTGTCATGTTTGGCCAGCAAATAAGTTCCTAATCTATTTAACTTTGGTAATGTCTAGCCCACATTTCTCTACTAGGAGAGAAGATTTAAAAGGCCCCCCATCTGAGTTCATTATTTTTCTTGATGATTTCATCTATTCTCATTTCAGTTATCACCTCTATATGACTTTGAAATCTGTTTCTCAATTTCCTGCCACCAGCCTCTCTCAGAGCTCTAATCCTTATTTCCAACTGCTTGCTAGATATTTCCACCTAAATGATTCACTATTTCAATTCCACCAATTTCAACTCCTCAAAATTAGCCTTACCCCATGATTTCTCCATTTTTATTACTAGCACTGTCCTTCGGTGACATCGCTTCCAAAACTCCAGATTCTCTCTATACCATAATGGGACATTCAAATGAAACTTTCTTCCACATACATGAAAGAAAAGAGTAGGAACAAGAGTAGAGACTGTCAAGACCAACTCTACCTCCTCCAAATGGCTCAGATCAGTCAAACCAGAACCAGAAAGAATCATATTGAATATTAAGTATTCATATCTGAATCTCAGAATTAGAAAGGACCTCAGAAACCATCTGACCTGATCCATATAAGAATATCAATACCCTTTTCAACATATCTGACAAGAAGTAATCTAGAGTCTAGAAGTCCCCAAGAGGGAGCTCAGTACAGTCCAAAGCAGTATATTACACTTTTCAGCAGCTCTCATTCTCAGGAACATTTTTCTTATCTAAAGCTTCAATCTGCATTTTTATTGGCTACTGATGTATACAACTGAGATATAGGTGAGACAAGGCCATGGTGCCTTCTTACTCTCCTTATTATTAGGTTTCTCTCCATAGGAATCCTACAGTCCTGTCTTATCTTGGCCATCTTTGTTGAAGAGTATTTCTCAGTTAGCAGGACAGAGAATAAAGCCAACTCTTGTGGAAAGCCCTGGTCTTTCTGGAATCTAGTTCCTAAGACTCTTTAATTCCTAATGAATTCAGTTCCTAATAATTTTTTTCTCTTTCACTGGCTAAATCATTGGTTAATACTTACCAATGGAGTTAATGTACTTTAGTCTGAGCTAATGGAAAATCTGAAGGCTAAGATGCCAATAAATTTGAAGAAAGGAGAAAGTCAACAAGAAATCATGTTGGGAATTGATCTACTGAAAGTGAAATCCCATTATAAAATCCTTTCATCACCTTAAAGGGATTTGACTAACATGGAAGTACCACAGTAGGGAATACACCTGGCCAGAGCTTCTGGATACAAATATTTAATTACAACGACATAGAACACAAAGACATCATCTTTCACTATGATTCCTAAATACCAAAGAGTAGGGTGGCCGTTTTCTAGTTTACTTGATCAACAAAAATAACTGAAATAATTCATCCAAAGTGGAGCTCTCTGCTTGCCTCCATCTGAGCTGACAGCTGTTTTTCTAATTGAGAACAAACACAAATACCAGGAAAGTTGATATTGGCTCTTGGAGCATGGCTTCCAAGGGCAGTCATCAGATGTTTAGTGAGACGATATCAGAATTTGGGCCCCTTTCTTCTCACAAGAAGATCACTTTCCGAATCAAGAGGGCATATAGCCAGAAGATGCTGATTCATTCATTTACAAGATTTAGTAAAAAGGAACACTGGAAAACAGTTCAGACACAACAGCTTGTCTCACTTATCCTCAGCCATTAAAATATAAATTCCTGGAGGTCAGGAATTGTTTTTCCTTTTTATTTGCATCCCCAGGTCTTAGCACAGTGCCTAGCACATAGTAAGATGCTTGTTCATTGATTGATTGATTGACCATACCAGGTTCTCCAAATCGGAATTGTTCCTCCATTATTTTGTCTTGGTTGTCCTTCTGACTCAATATGGTCTCCTAACACTATTCATTCCCAACTTGGGCTTGGGTCCACAGCCTCTGTTTTATCTCTTTCCTAAGATCTGGCTTCCTAATTCTTCCTCTCTTGTCCCAATCCTATCCCTTGTAGACAAAAGCTGACAGCCTCTGAGTCATGTCCAGTAATTCAATAGTATACATTGAGAGTTCAGAAGAGTTTCAGAAGCTATCTACCCCTTATCTTACAGATAAGAAAACTGAGCCTTAAGGAGATAAAATTACTTAGAATTAGAGAATTACAGATATAGAGTTAGAAGGAATCTCACAGGTTCTATAGTCCAATCCTCTCATTTTATTGAATATGCAACTGAAGTCTGGGAAAGTTCACTTATATCCCTAAGGTCACACCAGTAACGTGTGAGAGAGATGAGATGCTGAACTTTCCTGCCACATAGCTTCAGAATAAGGAGAATCAAGGCAATCTTCCTGTCTTCTATGCCCAGCAAACAACCATTAGTCTTTTTAATTTTTAATAACTTTTTGTTTTTCCAAACACATGCAAAGCTAGTTTTCAACAGTCGCCTTTGCAAAACCTTGTATTTCATTTTTTTCTTTCTCTCCCCTTCCCTCCATCCCCTCCCATGTGCAATTTTTCTAAACATATTTCCATATTTATCATGCTGCACAAGAAAAATTAGGTCAAAAAGGAAAAAAAAAACATGAGAAAGAAAAAAAAAAAAAAAAACAAGCAAACAACAACCAAAAAAGGTGAAAATACTATGCTTTGATCCATATTTAGTCTCCATAGTTCTATCTCTGGATGCAGATGGCTCTCTCCATCACAAGTCTATTGAAACTACTTTGAATCACCTCATTGTTGAAAAGAGCCACATCCATCAGAGTTGATCATCACATAATCTTGTGCTATGAACAATGTTCTCTTGGTTCTACTCATTTCACTTAGCATCAGTTGATGTAAGTATGTCCAAGTTTTTCTCAAATCAACCTGTTCATCATTTCTTATAGGATAATATTCCATTACATTCATATACCATAACTTATTCAGGTAGTCCCCAATGGAAGGGCATCCATTCAATTTCCATTTCCTAGTCACTACAAAAAGGGCTGCCACAAACATTTTTGCATATGTGGATTCTTTTCCCTTTTTTATGATCTCTTTAGGATTCAGATCCAGTAGAAACATTGCTGAATCAAAGGCTATGCACAGTTTGATAGTCCTTTGGGCATTGTTCCAAATTGCTCTCCAGAATACACCCATTAGGCTTTAGAAATGTTCTTCACTCCTAAGGGAACTCGTAGATTTACATAAACAGAAGGTCTTAACAGGTGGTGAGTTTATCCCCCATAATACAGTTATGTAACTGAAAACATATTCAGAATCTCTCTAGCCTATAAAACACGTAGGAGATAAGCTTCAAAAGCATCTTAGATTATTCTTCCAATCTCTTCACTGGTCCCTTCTTTCTATAGAACCATATAAGACAAATTATTGTAGCTCAGTGAGTTAGATCAACATGACCTTTGCGATACGCTAATGGAATCATTACACCACGGAGGAAGAGGTCGGCAACAGCAGGAAATGGTTCGTTTCTTTGAGCAAATTTTGACTTTCAAACTCAGTTAATAAAAATCAGCAAACCATGTGTTTCAAATTACCCATTGGTTATAGATAAATTTCAGGAAAACTCAGTGGATATTGATCAAGGAGTATTTCACTCAGTTGAGCAGGAGGGATACATGGGTCATTGCCTCTGATATGGTCAGTTCCTGAAATGGAGGATTTTTCCCCTCTTGTTTTGGTTTGGTTTTAGTCCCTTAACTTGCGGCTTCCTATTCCCTGATGCTTTTATCTGAGGAGATGCCAGGGAAAGAAGGCAGACATATACTAATTCTGTATAATTGGCAAGAATTGGAGACCCTAAAAATCTCCGAGACCAAAATATGAGGAAGAAACCAAGACAGAGGAAGCTATCATTCTTGAGATCTAAAGTGCTCTAAAGTTTCAGGTTCTTTGTTACTAGAATATGAGTTCTCAAATGGAAAGGGATTGCCTTAGATAGTGGTCCAAAGATTTTTAATGACAACAAAAAACTGAAATGAATAATAAAATAATGCTCTAACATCTCAGGAAAAGAACACAGTGGGAAGCATTATCTCTTTCTCCCCTTTGGCATTAAAAATAAACTCTTATATGCATATAAGTTATTCATTTAGAAATTAATTCTTGAGACTGTGTGGTGAAGTAAAAGAATTTTGTGTGAGCATCACAGGGCATGAATTAAAGTCATGTCTCCTCAGTTTTCTAGGGAATAACATTAGGCAAACTATTTAATTTCTCTGAGGCACAATTTCTTTATCCATAAAATGATGAGTTTGACTTAGATGAATTCTGAGGTTCCCTCAAGTTCTAGGTCTAGATCTATGATCTAGAAATTTGTCTTGGCAGGAAAAGTGAACAAGTTGGGGCATCCAGACCCCACTCCTATAACCATAAGAGATTACTTATAATCCCCTGTTGGAAGGCTGCCCATTGAGTCACCCTGTCAGTGATTATCAATTATTTCTAAACTGTTAGAATGGAGAAGTCCCAATGACTCCAGCTCCATTGCTAAGTCTCGGGAAAATAGGTCCCAGTGAATCAAGTGACTAGATTAAAGAGGCAAGTTTCTATAACTTAATGGGGTGGGAAATCTTTGATTGAAATCAGACCCATCTCTTAGAAAAAGATGACCCTGAACAGATTTGATAAAGAATGCTCTCATTACAATTTGGAGCTATGCCCAAAGGGCTATCAAACTGTGCATACCCTTTGACCCAGCAGTATTGCTAATGGGCTTGTATCCTAAAGAGATCTTAAAGAAGGGAAAGGGACCCACATGTGTAAAAATGTTTGTGGCAGCCCTCTTTGTAGTGGCCAGAAACTGGAAACTGAGTGGATGCTCATCAGGTGGACAATGGCTGAATAAGTTGTGGAATATGAACGCTATGGAATATTATTGTTCTGTAAGAAATGACCAATAGGATGATTTCAGAGGCTTGGGGAAACTTACATGAACAGATGCTGAATGAAGTAATCAGAACCAGGAGATCATTGTACACAGAAACAGGAAGATTATACAATGATCAGTTCTGATGGACATAGCTCTCATCAACAATAAGCTGATTCAGACCAGTTCCAATGGTCTTATGAAGAAGAAAGTCATTTGCACCCAGAGAGAGGACAGTAGGAATTGAATGTGGACCACAACATAGTATTTTCACTCTTTTTGTTGTTGTTTGCTTACTTGCATTTTGTTTTCTTTCTCATTTTTTTTCCTTTTAGATCTGATTTTTCTTGTGCAGCATGTTATTTGTGGAAATATGTACAGAGGAATTGCACATGTTTAACATATATTAGATCACTTGCTGACTGGGAAGGGGAAAGGGAAAGAAAAAACTAGAAAACCAGGTTTTGTAGGGATGAATGCCAAAAATTATCCATGTATATATTTTGCAAATAAAAACCTATAATTAAAAAAAAATTCTCTCATTGCATAGCCCCATTGTGAGAAACATCTTGTATTCTATGGTCAATTAGAAGGTAGACTTCTTTCATCTGACAGAGAATTCTTCCAAAGTAGAAATTGCAGTAGACAAAATGTGTTTTGTACAGTCAATTCAGCAGTCACGTATTTATTGATCTAAAAATCATAGAATCGAAGAACCTGGAAGAAACTTTATAGGTCATCTAGTTTTAATATAGTCAGATTCAAGCACCAATTATACACAAAGCATTGGGCTAAGCATTGATACTTTAATTTCCTAATTTTATACACATGAAATTTGGGGTTCACAAACATGAAATGACTTGCCTGAGCTCTAGACTATCCCCCTGCTTCAGGATAATGCAAAATCTTAAAGTTAAATCACTCCACCAAAGTACTGCTCTTCATAAAAACATAAAGAATGCCTTCAAGCAACCCATGACTTCAAAAGACATAGCTGGGTGACACAGTGGATAAAGTACAGACCTAAAGAATTCATATCTGACCTCAGGCACTTACCACTTCTGTGACTCTAAGCAAAACATTTTAACTTCTGTCTGCCTCAGTTTCTCAAACTATAAAATGAGGATTGTTATGAAAACCAAATGAGATAATATTTGTAAAGTATTTAACACAGTGCCTGGTACATAGTAGAAATTTAGCAAATACTTGTTTCCTTCTCTGAAATCATTTTCCTTGTCTGACTTCAATTCCCACCCACCCCCAATGCTAATTTAAGTTTACTCTGCTTTTCTTTATGCTATAAACAAAGAGTACTTAATCTTTTCTGTACTCTGGACTCTTTTGGCAATCTGAAGAAATCTATATTCTCTTCCTCGGAATTATGTTTTTAAATTCATAAAAACAAAAAATATAGTACATGAAGTAAATCAATTATAATTAGTTATAAAAATTTAATAAGGTGAGGGACCCCAGATTAGGAAATTCTACTCCAAAAAAATGGGGAATAAAGAAAGAAAGTCATGGGGTCCATAAGAAGACATGGGGGAAAAAAGTTCAGAGGGGAAAGATGACAGGTTCATTATGGACAGATTCAAAACGGGTCAAAGAAAAAAGGAGGACAGTTCAATCAATCAACCAAATATTTTTAGAGCTAATGGAGTACCACACACTGAGTTGGACACTTAAGATCCAAAGACAAAAATTAAATAGTCCCTGTTCTCATGAATGAATAGCTATTGGTCTTTCTCATAGAAGACAATATATAAAATACCATGAATGCAGCATCATTTAACTTCTGGTAATCTCCCATCCATGATAAATAGCTTTTTGGAAGAAAGATTCACTGTTGATCCAAATTCTAAGGCACAGCAAGCAGTAATAGGATTGTCAAATAAGAATCCCAAATAAAAGAAATACTCTTTATCTGTATAAGGGGGGGGGAATTCAGTTCAGTATACATACCATTTTGGGGATAACAATCAGCTGAGTTCTATGAGGAATTTTTCCAGTTAAATAGTCCCAACATCAAGAGCTTACATTCTAACAATAAAAGGAGCAATACATCTTTGTTCTAATATTGGAGTTTTTTTGTTTTGGTTTTTGGTGAGACAATTGGGGCTAAATGTGAAATGTCTTAGGGTGGATTGGAACTCAGGTGCTTTTTACTTCAGGGCCAGTATTCCATCCACTACCCTTTTGTTCTAATCATGTAACAGTTTCATGCCCTGAATTCTAGGATATAACAGTAAGGATACCAGGGCTCTAGTCTGAACTTCATCTCCAGTATGATGAACTACTTTGCTTCTCTGGTATTCAATATCCTCATCTATAGAATGGGAAGAATAATGGTAAGATAATATGAGAAGAAATGTAAATGAGCCATTTTGATAAAGGGGAATGGCTAACCATAAAAAGCAATGAGTACCATTTTGTTTTCTTATAATTGTTTCTTGGCGACTGCAGGGTCCTAAGGAAACTGCCAAGGGGTTAAAAGTGAAAACTCACTGGAGAGGAGCCTAAGGGAGAGGAATATATTCAGATATGATTGTGATTAAAAGACAGGAGGCATCAATAGAGCTTTTAAAAAATAAAACAAATTAGTCAAGGATCAAAAATAAAGAGAAGAATCATTAAAACCAGAGTGGATTTCACCAATACACAAAGTCCTAATCATAGTTGAAAATATCTCCAAATGTCAAGAACAGTGACACAGAAAAATGGAGGCATTTATTAAGCCCACAAATGTCTCTCTGCTGTTGGCTAAAGAGATTCTTGACTCGGACAAGTCTTGCCCCAGAAATGAGGTTTCAGAACCCTTCTAAGGAAACACCCACCTCAAGGGAGATTTCTTTAGGTATTGTTTCATGTCCTCTGCATTGCCTTTTTTCTTGATGATGGTTCAAATTATCCCCCTAGAAAGAAGCGGCCCTTCCTTCAAAGACATCTTTGAAAACAAAATTGGAAAAACACACATGGGGAGGAAGATCAAACACCATGGCTATCTATGAAGTCCCAGAGAAAACAGGAAAAATCTGTCAGGGAGCCACACAAACAGAGCCATGAGAAGCCTATGCCTGGGTTCACAGGATTAGAGAACCTTAGAGCAGGAAGGCACCTCTGAGCCCACTTGGAGTAACCCATAGCTGAATAATATTCCCAGTTACGATATTCCTGGCGTGTAATGATTCCTTAGAAGCCCTCCAAGGAGAAGGGGCCCAATACCTCCAAGACAACTCATTCTACTCTGGACAACACTCATTACTACAAAGTTTTTCCTTTCACTTCAGTGAATCTTTTCCAAATGGGTCACTCTTACCCATTGCTTATAGATCTGCTCTCGGAACAAGTCTACTGATACCTCTTCCATAATTAAAAGATCCCTTCAAAAACTTGAAGACAAGCTTGTGTCCCTTCTATCTCCATGAGTCAGTGAGTATTTGTTAAAAGCTTCCTGTGTGCCAAGCATCGGGCTTAAAGGTAGGGATATGTAAGCAAAGGGAAAAAAATAGTCCCCAGCTTCAAGGAAGTCAAGGAGTCTAATAATGGACACCATGTATGAATTGCTCTATATACATGCAAGATTTATGTAGAGTACATAGAAGGAGTGAATAGGGGAAATAGTATTTACAGCTGGGGAAACTGGGGAAGTCCTATAAAAGATGGGATTTGAGCATTCCTGAAAGAAATTAGGGCAGCTAAGAGGAGATAAAGAGTAAAAAAAAAAAAAAAAAAGCATTCCAGGAATGGAAGAAAACTGATGTAAAAGCATGAAATAGGGAAAGAGAGTGTTATGTATGAGGAACACCAGAAACAAGATAATTATATCACTGAGTTCTTGGAGTGAAGTCTGAGAAGACCAGAAAGATAAGTGTGGCCCAGAATGCTGAGGATTTTTAAATGACTCATCTTTATATTTGATCCTGAGGATTATAGGGAGCACATTGAGGTTTATTAAAGTGTTTTATGTCTATAAGTTAATTTGATCCTCACAGGTATCCTCCTAAAGAAAGTTCTACAAATATTATTTGGTATTGTTATTATTTCCATTTTACAGATAAGGAAACTAAGGCTCCAAGGGAATAAATCAGTTAATCATAGTCATATATTAAGTGTTAGAAATGAGACTCCAACCTATGAATTATAGGGAGTACATTGAAGTTTATTAAAGTGCTTTATATTTATAGCTTTTGATCCTCCCTTTTGGGGAAAGTACAAATATTATTGTTTATTGTTATTATTTCCATTTTACAGATGAGAAAACTAAGACTACTTAACAGTAGCCACATATTAAATGTTAGAAATGAGATTTCAACCCATGTTTGTCCTGGATGCCCATTTTGAAAAGATTCAGTGAAGTGTAAGAAAGGGAAAGGAGGAATGAGGAGATTTCATATCTGAAAAAAGGAAGATTTTAGCCAAGTTCCTTAGGTCAGCAGCAAAGCCAGTTCTAGATGTTCTTTTCTGCTCCCCTTCCAAGTCTCTGGAGAAAAATCAAAATTTTTAACTTTCCAAAAAACCTAATTCTAAATGAATTCTCCCTCCATGACCTATGAATGGCAAAATAGAGAGGGGGACTCCTGCCCTGTCAGTGGCGTCCTTGTCCAGGACAAAATCCCAGCGGAGCAGCCTGACTGGCCTTCTCGGTTTTCAGCCCCTGAGAAGCGTCCTCCTCCCCCTGGTCCCTGGCCTGGTTTCTTCCTTTGTATTTTTTCATGGTTATAATTATGGCGCTGCCCCCTGGGTTTGGCATTTCCTGTCAGTGAGTGAGCAGCCTGGGCACGAGGCCTGAGCCACCCCTGCGGCAGTGGCTTCCTACACCAGTCATTAGTTTCTGGGTGATTGCCCAGTGGGGAAGAATACAGCTTTGGGCTGGCTCCTTTTCACGAGACCCAATTTGATCCCAAGATAGAGAAAAGCAGCTCTGATGACCCAGATATTCTCTCCAGAATGGCAAGTGACTCATGCCCCTGGACTTTAGCCCATTGCTGTCTAGGGGTGGGTTCTAAATAGGGGTGACAGCCATCCATCATTGTGTCCTTCCCCATCTCTCATCTAATTAGTCATAAATGAGGGGAAGAAATAGTATCCAATAATAAAAGGCAGTATGGAATCATGGAAATTGCATTGGACTGGGAATCCTGGGTCCAGGGTTC
This sequence comes from Sminthopsis crassicaudata, assembly GCF_048593235.1. NCBI lineage: Eukaryota > Metazoa > Chordata > Mammalia > Dasyuromorphia > Dasyuridae > Sminthopsis > Sminthopsis crassicaudata. The sequence goes on from NC_133618.1 coordinate 624,660,352, forward strand.
AAATTCTGACTCTGTTCCTCCCTTAGTGATTGGATTAGAGATGATTGGGAGTTTAGATGTGTTTACCAGCTTCTTAAACTGTGGCTCATGACCCTTTATGGGGTCTCATAATTGAATGTGGGGATTACAGAATCCTGGTTTATGATCGGTAAATGTATAACTATTTTTTATATCTGTATACCTAGGGTCATGTAAAAAGTTCTCAGACAAAAAGGGATTGGAAGTGGAAAAAGTTCAAGAAGCCCTGATTTAGGCAATAAAGCCAGAAGGAATTTTCAGCCTGGAGTCTTTGCAGCACAGGAGTCAAGTCAAGTCAACAAGTATTTATTAAGCAGCTACTTTATTCCAGGCACTATGCTAAATGCTGAAGATATAAGGAAAGGCAAAAATCATCCCTGCCATCATAAGACTGTCATTCTAATATACAAAACAGCTATATACAAAAATCTGGGTTCAGACGTCAGCTGTCCTACTTTTGGGACCTCCTCACGTAAGGTTTCAGCATCCTGTAAAATGAGAGATTTAAGCCAACAGTTCCTCAACTCTAACTTCCAGGATTCTGTGAATAAGCCAGTTTTTCACTTGCCTCAGGTGGAGACAATCACCACCAATGCTAATCCCATGAGATTCCTTTGCCAGATTAGATCCTTATTAATAAAAATTAACAGGGATAATACCATCGTTCTGAAAAAAGAACTCTTGATAAGGTATAAACTCACTTTGACCAGACACTCTTTGACCCCCATTTGAGAATGATTAAGAATGGCTGGTTGTTCAACTGGGCTGTGCCTTTGTACCTGACCTTTTAAAAGGAGTTAGAAGAACAGGTACCTATAGTTGAGATGGATAGAGAGAAGGCTTCAAACAATCCGTCAATCAACAGGCATTTATTAAATACCTTCTAATACCAGATACAGTTACAAGCACTAACCTAATGATACAGTAACAAATTAAAGTCACTTCCTTTAAGGAATTCCCATTTGTATAAGCAGGTTCAGAAGAAACCATCTCTCACATTTTGGGACTCTGGGGCCTTGGGGCAAAGCTTCTTCAACCACAGAGCCCCTCCAGGGAACAATATAATTCCAAGAGAGAAAAGAATTAAACAGCCCCAGAAATCACAGCAGCAAGAGGTTAAAGTTTGGAGTTCCTATGTCTAACTCCATCTATGTCCATCCTCCTATGTCCAGGATGGAGCTTCATAAGTACGAGGAATCCACAAGGGGATGTCAGCAGCTGAGGATCATAGGAGGACCTCTCAGGTGGTCAGACACCTGGAGGTACCAAGGTCATGCTCTTCCTTCCAAACCACTACCTTCCATTTGGTTCTCCACTAGATCAATGACTTGAGAAGAAAGAGACAAGCTGGAGACTTTACACAAGTCTGCCTCATTCAATCCAATTCACACTTAAGTCAAGACATCATTCATTGGTCCTCTGAAAATGAAGGATGAACAACCTTATCAGTTACTGTTTCATGGAGAAATGTTGAACTAGTATTTCATGAACCTGCTTGCTCTGACACTAAATACAGAGCCATCAGCCCTGAATGCAAGTCCTGTCTCTGCTACTTCCCAGTTGATTAATCATAGGCAAGTTATTTAATTTCTCTAGATTTAAAAAGAGAATAATAATACTGGCCATGCCCATCTACCTCCCTCCTTCACATCCCAGGAGTCTTGTGAGAATTATCTCAATGTCCAAAAATCTGCCCCATTCAGAAGTCTGACCTGATCATTCCCCAGTCCAAGTATCTTCCAAGGCTCCCCATTGCCTCTAGGAGAAGAAAGAAACTCCTTAGCCTGGATCAGGACTTTTCTCATCTCCCCACTATCAGCTTCTGCCCTCACCCACCTTGGACCAGTCACCTTCTACTCATTATGTATGTATTGTTTAAATACATGTTGCTTCAACCAATAATATGTGAGCTCCATGCAAATAATAAGAGCTTAATAAATGCTTGTTGCTTATTTAAATCTTCCATCTAACAACAACCTAACTTTCCAACCAAAGAAGATGGTTCTCTATTCTCCTGTTCCACATTCTCCTATGCTTGCATACACAGAGTTTATTCCCTCTGACTAGACACACACACACACACACACACACACACACACACACACACAATCTCTGCCTTTTGAAAACCTTCTCTTCTTCCTGAGCACAGCTCTGATGCTGTCTTTCCCATAAATATTTACCTGATCCCCTCAATCCCGATTTCCTACAAATTTCTTATAACATTTTGCCTAGATATCTTTTTTTACCCTTACCCTCTTGTATGTTCTTACTTGTACTGACTTTTTAGATTACAAGTTCCTTGAGGGCAGGGACTGTGTCATTTCTCACCAAATCTTCAGCACAAAATAAGCATTTAATAAATATTCTTCAGAATTAATTTAATATGTAATCCACATAAAGGATGATGGCAACATTTTTGAGGGCCTCATTTTCCTGGTGTGCTCTCTGTTAAGATCTTTCTCTTTGAATAAGCCTCTATTCAAGGGCCACTTCCTATGTGTTCTCAAGTACCTTTATAGATTTTAATCTAGGATCCTATTATCTTCTTAAATTTTTTCTAGAGGGCCTTGTCAAGATCTCTCTTTTACTTCCAACAAACCATAGTTTATCTGAGCAAATGTTTGGTTCAATTCAATATGCATTTATTAACTACCTACTTTTTACTTTTGTCCTGCCACTGGGACTTGGTGCCTGGAAGACAGAGAGTGACTTTATGCAATTCTGCCTCACTTTTTAATCCAATTCACAAGCACCTGTGATGTCCTTGGTCATCTTCAGAAATGAAGGGCCAATAACAGCTCTACCAAAAATAGCATCAGTAGCTGGAAGTACTAAGACAAGAAAAAATGGGTTCCTGCCCTCAAGAAGCTTACATTTTACTGGGCTCATATCCCTTGGTGCCCCATGTAATGTGGGTTCCTTTAGAGAAGAAACTGCTATTTTTTTCTTCTTTGCCTTTCCTATTTCTTAGAGACAGTTGGAATTTAATATATGTTTGTTAAATTGAATTCTGTGAAATGCTGGCTTTTTATCAAAATTGAATGTGGAACTTGCCATCGGCCCTCAGATGTGCTCATTGTTCTGGGCCTCACCCCCTACTGGATGTGCCACCATGGCAGCGTTGTAAAGCTGGAAAGAACTCATGAAAAATTGGCAGGATGGAAAAAATATTTTTTGTGAGGAAGCTAATTTTTTGGAAGCCAAACAACAATCATGAAAATATTCGAATGCTCTTTAACGCTAATTACACCCAGCTCCCTTCTTCCCTCTCCAGAAAGCCCCCGCAAGAAAGCATTTCTCCAAGACGAAATTTCAAATCCTTAATTGACTTTTAGGAAAATCCAAGGTCAAAAAAATCTGAACCATACACAATCCATTCAGCTTTGCAATGGAAGAGTGACTGAATACCACAGCAGGAAAACCATCCTGTGGGAATACCAAAGACCACAGTCCCATTGCTATCAAATACACAGCAGCTTTTCGAGGACTCTAGAGGTACAAAAATGGTTGCAAGAACCGTCTGTGATTGGGAAATGGAGTCCTGTCCAACAACAAGTCATTGTTCAAATCATTCTTAATTGGTTAATTTTTTTCCAATATATACATATATATATATATATACACATATATATATCTTTATATATATGTATATATATATATATATATATATATATTGCTCAATGGGTTCTTCCTCAGTGAAAATCAGATACATAGAAAGTTTCGTTTCTAATCAAAGTTATTTTCACATTCTCCTAGACAAAGTGGAAGCTGAAATGGAGTCAAGTGATTTTGAACGAAGAGAAACAAAAGATTTTGAACAAAGAGAAACAAAGATTTTAACTCATGGGAGAGCTCGATGGGACTACATCACTAGGATTCTGTCCCCTCTCAGGTGCCCATCTCCTGCCAAGTGGAGCCACTTCTCTGATTTCCCCCTTACCTCCCCCATTGTGAAGAGGATTGCCCTACAAAAACTCTTCAGTTTCTTCACAAGAAGAAATGGTATAACTGTATTCATGAGAATCTTGTCCTTCTCCAGTTCCCTCTGAGGTTCCATCTTCCTCCCTTTAAACCTTCTTGGCTTAAGGCATTGTCTGAAGGATTCCATTAAAGGAGCAAAACAATCCTCAGAATGTCCCCTTACTCCCAACACCCACCCACCCACACATTCTCTCTCTCTCTCTCTCTCTCTCTCTCTCTTCTCTCTCTCTCTCTCTCTCTCTCTCTCTCTCCTCTCTCTCTCTCTCTCTCTCTCTCTCTCTCTCTCTCTCTCTCTCTCTCTCTCTGTCTCTCTCTCTCTCTGTCTCTCTCTCTCTCTGTCTCTCTCTCTCTCTGTCTCTCTCTCTCTCTGTCTCTCTGTCTCTCTGTCTCTCTCTCTGTCTCTCTGTCTCTCTGTCTCTCTGTCTCTGTCTCTCTTTCTCTCTGTCTCTCTCTGTGTCTCTCTCTGTCTCTCTCTCTCTCTCTGTCTCTCTGTCTCTCTCTCTCTCTCTCTCTCTCTCTCTCTCTCTCTCTCTCTCTCTCTCTCTCTCTCTCCTCCCCCATCAGGGGTTGCCTAGAAGGATTGTACCACAAGGATCTGCCATCATCTCAGTACCTTTACATTCCTCGTACCCACTGTGCTTCCCTGCCTCCACCTCCTCCATGAGGTAGCCCTATGGGATTGTATCCAATGGGGCAAACTGCCTCTGTGCTCCTCTTTACCCCTTCCTTCTTCTGAGGATACTCTGGTACAGATATTTTTTCTGCCCATCCCTACCCTCACCTTCCCTCCTTCTCTTCCTCCCTAAGAAAGATCACAGGGCCATAAATTTGGTGTTAAAAAGAACCTAAAAGGTCTTCACGGTTGCCCCTTATTTTACAAATAAAAGAAAAGTTAAGAAATATATTCAGATTCTTGATTGATTAAGTCATCATCTCGATTTAGTAACCCCAAGTGTACTGATTGCAAGAACCTGACAGTCCTCTTCCTGAACCCCAAAACCAGCCTAAATCTACCCCCGAGGCAAGAGAATTTCTATTTACTGTTTCTGAAAGCCAGCATGTCAGAATGGATAGAAGAAGACAAGGAAGTACAGAGAACTTGGATTGAAATCTTACCCCAGATCCTTGCCAGCTTTATGACTCTTGGGCAAGTCACTTAACTTGTCTAAACGGACAGGATTGAACCTAATAGCCTCCAAAGCTCTTTCCAGGTCTGAGTCTGGGATTCTAGGATCAGTACTTTATAAGGCAATTAACCCATCCTAATTACCAGGTCTTTCCCATGCCTTGAATTTTCCTCTGCAGGAAGTGGGGCACCTCAGAAGCTTTCTCAGGCCTCTAACATAGGATTTAGAACTTAGGCTCAATAAAGGCTCAATAAGACTCTGGGGAAGAATAGGGAGAATCTAGCTCCACAGAGGTTGAGTAATTAGGAAAACAGGATTTCTCTAGCCAGCATTGTTTTCACAACCCAGTTTTCCAATGTTGTAGCTGAAAAGAAATTATTCCACCCCCTACTTCTTCCCTTCCCCCCCCCAAAAAAAGTTATTTTGAAAGGACTAAGCAAATTAAGCCCAGAAGGAGCAAATGAAGCTGTGGGAATATGTGTGAGACCACACACACCATGACATGAAAGATGCCACAAACTGGCCTCCGGGAATAACCCCAAGAACATGTTTGTCTCAATGTGGCAACAAATGGGGAAAGAGATATGTTTCTCCTCCCCAGACACCAGCCCCATCACCACTACCCAACCCAAGACTCCTGACCCAGAGGTGAAAACTTGGTGACAGTTCCCTGACGAGCCCAAGACCAAACGCGGCACTGGTCAGGGACCATGTCTAATGTCAGTGTGGTCCAGTGGCTGCCTCCCGGTATTGATGATGCTCAAAACAAGCTCCTTACAGACAAGCTGACCCTTGAGCACAATGTGCTCCTGCTTATAGGCTCAATGGAAAACAGAAACAGAAAGCTCGGAAGTCTGTCTGACCTGGTCACTTATGACAGAACTTGTGTCTCTGTCATGTTTGGGGCTGGGAGTTTGCTCTCTTCATTTTCATCATTTCCCTTCTCTGGACACAGAGTTCATCGAAATGATGACTCAATCACTCTAGCAGCAAGCATTTATTAAGCACCGATTGTGCTCTGGGTACAAAGGATTCAAAGGCAAAAATGAATTGGTCCCTGCCCTCAAAGAGCTTACATTTTGTCAAGGAAGATCCATGTGGGCTTCTCCATGGAGCCCATGTGAGGGAAAGGAGAAACATCATCTTGTTGAATTTCACCAAGAAGACTCTTGAAACTTTCTGGAACTGGGGCAAGTAAGTGGTGCAGTGGATAGAGCACCAGCTCCGAAATCAAGAGAACCTGAGTTCAAATCTGATCTCAGACACTTGACCCTGAGCAAGTCACTTAATCCCAATTACCTTAGCAAAAAAAAAAAAAAAAAAAAAAAAGAAAGAAAGAAAAGAAAAGAAAGAAAAAGAAACTTTCTGGAACTTACACACAATGCTTGGAAGTCTTGACAGTGCCATGAAGGTAAAACTAGTCTGGAGCAAAAACTTAGCATCATTCATTTGACAAGTATTTATAAAGCATGGATACAGAGGGAAAAATAAGACAGCCACTGGCTTCAAAGTGCTGACATTCATTGATGGAAACTGTGTATCCATTAAAGAATGTAAAACATATTCAAAGATAATGCAAAGGGAATTGAAAGGGGACCAGAAATGAGGAAAAACTTCATGTAGAGTTAATGAGCTGAGTTTCAAAGGAAGCTGGGGACCAGGATCACTACTCCATTTCACTTGTCTAAGTCTTACATTTCTCATCTACAAAATTTGAACTCAGGTTCTCCTGACTTCAGTGTTAGTGCTCTATCCACCACACCACTTTACTTGCCCCAGTTCCAGAAAGTTTCAAGAATCCTCTTAGTGAAATTCAACAAGATGATGTTTCTCCTTTCCATCATATGGGCTCCATGGAGAAGCCCACATGGATCTTCCTTGATAGAATGTAAGCTCCTTGAGGGAACTAGCATTTATTAAGTACCTAACATTGCCAAAATGTTTGTGGCAGCCCTTTTTGTAGTGGCTAGAAACTGGAAAATGAATGGATGTCCATCAGTTGGAGAATGGTTGGGTAAATTATGGTATATGAAGGTTATGTAATACTATTGTTCTGTAAGAAATGACCAGCAGGAGGAATACAGAGAGGCCTGGAGAGACTTACATCAACTGATGCTGAGTGAAACGAGCAGAACCAGGAGATCATTATACACTTCAATAATAATACTATGTGAGGATGTATTCTGATGGAAGTGGATATTTTCAACAAAGAGAAGATCTAACTCAGATCCAATTGCTCAATGATGAACAGAATCAGCTACATCCAGAAAAGGAACACTGGGAAATGAGTGTAAATTGTTTGCATTTTTGTTTTTCTTCCCAGGTGATTTTTACCTTCTGAATCCAATTCTTCCTGTGCAACAAGAAATTCGGTTCTGCACACATATATTGTATCTAGGATATACTATAACACATATAACATGTATGGGAATGCCTGCCATCTAGGGGAGGGGGTGGAGGGAAGGAGGGGAAAATTCAGAATAGAAGTGAGTGCAAGGAATAATGTTGTAAAAAAAATTATCCATGCATATGTACTGTCAAAAAAAATTATAATTATAAAATTAATTTTTTAAAAATAAAGTATAATAAAAAGGGGAAAAAATAAATGCCAGACATTGTGCTAGTTCACTTAAGCCTCACAACAAGGAAGGTGGAAGAGGTAGGTGCTTTTATCATCATCATCCCTTTTTCCACTTGAGGAAACACATCCCCCTATAAAAAGAAGGTAATGATACCTGCACAAAACATCTTACAGGATGGTCACAGAGAAAATGCTTTGTAAAATCTTAAAGTCCCACAGAAGTGTAAATTATCTTATTTCCAGCAACTCGGATTAATGTTAATAATTATTAATAATTAATAATTAATAGTTGGATCATCTTTGATTCTTCTCTCCCCCATCTCTGGGACTCACTTTATTCATCTATAAAGGAGAGGATTTGGAATTAGAAAACAAAGTGGGTGCTGAACAAATTGTGGTATAGAACAGATTGCATTGTACCACAAGAAACAATGAATTTAGAGGAACATGGGAATAGCTCATATGAAGTGATGCAGGGAAAGAAAGCAGAACCAAAACGATATATATAACAACCGCAATCATGTCAAAAAGAAACAGAATAGCAGGCACTGGAATTCCCATTAAATGCAAAGATTCCAAAACTGGCTCCTGGTACAGTAATAACACACTCTATTCTCTGAGCCATAAAGAAGTGGTGGACTACATGTGTGGGATGTAGCATACGCTGGTTTGTTTTACTTTTCTATCTTTATTTTGATGAAGGTTTTCTTGGGTGGATATGGAAAGGAGCACTGGAAATTGACAGTGACAGTAGTGTGAAACACACACAAAAAAAAGCATCAATAAACAAAATAATAAATAAAATTAAATAAAAGGGCTGTACTAGATGATCTCTCTCATTCTTTTGCAAGGTCTGCTGAATGGAGCACTGGACTTGAGGTTAGAAAGATGTGGGTTTGCATCAAACCTCATTCATATGTGACCAATGAGACTCTGAGCAAGTCCCTTGTTGTTTCTGAATCCTGGTTTCATCATCTGTTAAATGGAGACAATAAGAGCATCTACCTCCCAAGGCTGTTTGGAAGAGCAGATGCAATGATGTATATATAATCTGCTATGCAAACTTTGAAATTTGCATAAATATTATACCATAGTATTTTGCAAAGTCTATAAAAATGTGAGTTATTATTATTAAATATGCAACTTTTGGCTAGAATATGATAATGTAAGGTATTGAAAGGGAAAAAAAGTACTTTGATGATGAGTTGTTTCTTTTTTACAAACATTCCAGAATTTAAACTAGAAAATGAGTTCCTGCAAAATGTGTCCATCTGAGGTCCATTTCAGGAGGATGACAAGATCATAGATTTAGACCTAAAAATTACTGAGGAGAACAAAGTTAATGCGGAAACTCTATATAATGAAATGCCTTAGTGGAGAATGGAACAGCCTAGAAATCCAAAAATCTTGAATGACCTTCAGGTCTCCCTCCCACACTTTCTTGAGGTCTCTTATCCTCTGGAAATCAGCTCCTTTGTCCATTCTTCCTAATTTAAGATTCTGTGATTTCTTTGATGTGAGTGTGGATATAACCCTCACCAGAGCAGACACCAGCCACCCTCAGACTTTGCTTTAGCTGATGGTCTTCAAGACCTCTCTTTGGTTGGAAACGATGAAGTCTGTCTCCAAGGTCATAGAGAGTTTCTATGGCTGAAGAGGTCATACATCACTTCCAGTCTCAAATATACAGAGAGTGAGACTCAACCTTGGATAGCAGACATGGTTTATGCCCAGCTCCGTATCTGAAATCTTTCTTATTTGGAAAAACAAGTTAGTACTTACACCTCACTGTTAAACCTACCTAGAATCAGGCATTTTCTCCACACTGGTACAGTGAAGAATCAAAGGATGACTTAGTAGAAGTCCTCACCCATAGCCTGGGAATAATAATGCAAACACCATTCCCAAGGGGAAAATATAAAAATATAAATCACACCATAAGATGCAGCAACTTATGTCATTATAGGAAGGCAATAAATTCCTCTGTTTCCTTAGTTAAATAAGCATAAAATTTTAAGTCAGACCTTTAACCAAGAGAAGAAGTCTTCCCTCCCCCCTTTAACCTGTTTTAACCCACTGAAAATGCCAGAATCTTTCTTTGGTATAACTGACAAATTCCTATTCCTCAACATAGTCTGATAATGGTATTTTAGGCTCCTCTTTTCTGCTCTTCTGGCTAAGACATAGAGGGAAAAAAACTCCACATCTGTTTGTCGCTCATCAAAACATTGCTTTTGACTCCAGTCCAAACCAAGAACAATAGTTCAGAGGGAAAACAGCAATGCCGTAATGGTAAGCTGGGTTTGCACATTCTTGTGGTTGGAGTTGATCAAGAATTATAAGAAATTCTGTGTCTGCCTTAATTTGGATCAAATGGGAAGCTGCACAGTAGAGCTTGTAAAAGGCAACATTTGCTAATTGGATCTGTTCTATAATTTGCTAATTGACTACAGACTTTGGATCTTCATTCAGTCCCCTCAAGTTTACTCAGCAAAAGATGTTTTGAAAAGGGCTTGTTCTTAATCAAGATCAGTTCATTTTCCAGGGCTAATGCAAAGGAACTAGAGGAGATGGAGGTTGGGTCCAATGGCCTTGGTAGAGAAGCAAGTGAGATACCAGATAATCTGATTTCTATTTCATTCTTTTCATTCAATTTCATTCATTTTGATGACATTCCTGACACTGTGCTAAGAAGTGTAGAAACCTAGATTAAAATGAGACAGTTCCTGCCTTCAAGAAGCTTGTATTCTACACTGAGAAATAAGATATACACCAAGAATTCTTAATATGGAGTCCTCCCAAGAAACTCATGGATAGATTTCAGGGAATCTATGAACTTGGATGGGGAAAAAATTACAATGTTATTTTCACTCACCCCTAATGGAAATTTCACATCTCCATCAATTATTTAAGAACATTATTCTGAGATGGGGGACCGAGGCTTCACCAGATTGCCAAAGGGATCTATGACACCAAAAGGTTAAGGATGTCTATTGTACATATAAACATTATATATAAAACATATATTATGTAAAGGAAGATAAAATAATTGGGGGAGGGAGTGAGTTAGGAAATCACAGATTTTCTCTGGGAGATGGCATCTGAGCTGAAACTTAACTGGCTTCAGATACCAAAGATGGAGTTGAGGTGGGGAGAAAAACATTTCAGGAAAAGTAGACAACAAGTAAAAAAACTAAAAAACAGAAATGGAATGTCAGATAAAGGGAGCAGTAAGTGAGTCACTGACCTCAAGAACCTTCCACTCTACTTGAAGATTCCAAAATGTATGAAACTAATAATAGCACAAGGGATACTGAGAAGGGAGAAAACACTTAACTCTAGAAGAATCTGGGAAGACTTCATGAAAATGGTAGCACCCGTGCCGAACCTAGACAGAAGTTGAAACGCCCAGAGGTACGAATAAATATATGATGAATGCTACACCCAAAAAATAGCATGGAGGCAGAACAAGATATATAAAGTTTAGAAAACAGCTAGTAGTCCAGATAAACAAAAATGTAGAGTTTGTAAAGAAGTAGTAATGTGAAATAAGCCTGGAGACCTAGACAGAAAGTAGCTTGAGGAATCAGCTTTCTATCTCTTAGATATGAAGTCTGCCAGCCAGCATCTGCTTCTTGCCACTGAAGTTTGACCCAGATTAAAATGACATTGAAAAATATTTATCAAAACAAATAAAAATACAAAAGAACATAGATAATGTTAATGTGTGGTATTCTGAGTCATTAGTTTACAAGGATCTCCCTGTATGGTTTAGTGCCTTTTTGATTTTTATTTTATTTTGTTTTTACTTTAGTACCCTTTTATTAGAGTTTTTCATCATCTCTTAAGTAATGGGGATTCTCTAGTGATTTTTTAAAGCAGAGTGATAAGGACAGACCTTTGCTTTAAAAGATAATTATGGCAAATATAGAAGATGGGTAAGAGCCTGAAAACTCAGTACTTATGCTGATGTAGCTCCCAGATCAGTTCCCCCACAACAATGCACCATTGGAACAGGTAAGACTCCTGCAGAACAGGGAACTGAGATGAGACTTGAAGAAACCAGTGACTGGTGATGATGAAGAGGAGCATTCCAGTCATGAGAGACAACCAGTGCAAAAGACCAGCTTAATACATGAGGCAGTGGGATGTCATGGCAGAATGCTAGGCCTGGAGTTGAGAGACCTGGGTTCAGAATCTATTAGACACTTGCTGGCTATGTGATCTTGGCCAAGTGACTTCTTAATATCTCAATATCATAGTTTCCTTATTTTTTAAAAATCACAGTTATATAACTCATCTCCGTCAGTAGTTGTGAAAATGGCACTTTCCAAACCTAAAGATGCAGTAGAAGTAGGAGTTATTAACACTCATATACTCTACATAGCAACCACATATGTAATATATGTGGTCTCCACATAATGTCTTAAAAGCCTGGGGGAAAAAAACTTTAATTTGCATTGGGTCATCCTACATATTTCAGGTATAAAATCAGCATGGTTTTATAATATTGTGAATATAATATATTTATCATCTTATATATTTTAAATGAACGTGCAATAAAATTTAATCAAACTTGGAACAAACATATGGGAATTATGGGTTTTTCCATATGGAATAGATTAAAGTTGGGGAAATGAGAATTTTTAATAATTTCAGAATAAAGGCAATGCTGAGGTTTTTATTCAACCTTCATCATCAAAACAGTTGAACTTTAAGACCTGGCTCCTTGGAAAGGATATGAGTATAGAACAGAACTTGGAACCTCAAATTATGCAATAGAATTTTTTGAAATATAATTTGGAAAGCAACATGTGAGTGACCAGGGACTTGTTAGAAATGATGAAGGTAGCACTGTCAAGAGTCTTCTGTTGCTGGTGGATTCTCAAGGGAGAAGAGTAAGTTTAAAAAGGCATCCCCAACTTTGGGGGGGTCAATGTGAAAAAAGATAAGCTTACCCTTGAAAAACATCCTCACTGCTCAATCAGAGGTCAAATCCTCACTTGGATAGGTCTGAACCAAGAGAACAACTTTCATGTTGTTGAGATGGCCAAAGTTAGAGACAATCTGGAGAGCACCAGGGAAAGCAATGAGAGAGAGAGACAGAGACAGAGAGAGAAAAATGGAGAGACAGAGAGACAGAAAGAGGGAGGAAGGGAAGAAGAGGGAAGAAAGGATAAAGGGAGAGGGAAGGAGGGAGGAAAAAGGAGGAAGGAAGGGAAAAGGAGGGAGCAGGGTCTTCCTGCCTTTCCCTTCCTGCTCTAATCCATTCTCTGTATAAGTATCAAACTAAGTTTCCAGAGATGTAACATGTACTATCCATGTCACACCTCTATTACTTCTGGAATCGAATATAAACTTTGGTTGACATTTGTTCTACATAATATGTTGTAGCCTACCCTTCTAGTTTTCTTATACATTGTTCCCCTTCGTGCACTCCATTCCTTTGTACCAGTTGTGTCATATGACTAAAATGCACTCCCTTCCCACCCTCACCTTTTGGAATCCTAAATTTCCTTCAAAACTCAAATCAATATCAACCTCTTACTTGAAGAAGCCTTTCCCAGTCCTCTCAGCTGCTAATTCTTTCCCATCCAAAATTCCCTCTTCTTGGGAAGGAGACTGTTTCATTTTTCTCTTTGAATTCAGAGTTCACAGAATCAGACCTAGTACATAGTGGGTACTTGATTAGAGCTTATTGACTGATTCTTCATCATTCATTATTTTTCTGACTGGTAAAATAGAGTCTAAACTGGGGAATATACAGATAAACTCACTTTAGCATTTAAAACTTTCTATAATTTGGTTAAACTTCTTTCTAATATCTTCCATGACTCATTTATGTGCCTTCTACTTATTTCAGCCTATAAAAATTCATAAAGCTATCAGCATTGTCATTCCATTTGCCAACACAAGCTGTAGCACCTCCAAACTTAATGGACAGACGGAAGGAAGGAAGGAAGGAAGGAAGGAAGGAAGGAAGGAAGGAAGGAAGGAAGGAAGGAAGGAAGGAAGGAAGGAAGGAAGGAAGGAAGGAAGGAAGGAAGGAAGGAAGGAAGGAAGGAAGGAAGGAAAAAAGAAGGAAGGAAGGAAGGAAGGAAGGAAAAAAGAAGGAAGGAGGAAGGAAGGAAGGAAGGAGGAAGGAAGGAAGGAAGGAAGGAAGGAAGGAAGGAAGGAAGGAAGGAAGGAAGGAAGGAAGGAAGGAAGGAAGGAAGGAAGGAAGGAAGGAAGGAAGGAAGGAAGGAAGGAAGGAAGGAAGGAAGGAAGGAAGGAAGGAAGGAAGGGAAGGAGGAAGGAAGAAAGGAAAAAAGAAGGAAGGAAGGAAGGAAGGAAGGAAGGAAGGAAGGAAGGAAGGAAGGAAGGAAGGAAGGAAGGAAGGGAGGGAGGGAGGGAGGGAGGGAGGAAAAAAGAAGGAAGGAAGGAAGGAAGGAAGGAAGGAAGGAAGGAAGGAAGGAAGGAAGGAAGGAAGGAAGGAAGGAAGGAAGGAAGGAAGGAAGGAAGGAAGGAAAGAAATTTTACTATGGAAGGAAGACAAGTAAAGAAAGAAAGAAATTTACTAGGTATAGCTTCTGCATGTCCAGAATGGATCTTCTCAAATTAACATTTTTTGTCAGCATTTCTGAAGTAAATGGCAGAACACTTAGGAAACAAGAAGGGAGCTGCAAAATAGCTGGTTCCATCTGTAGAGCTGGGCCACTGTGTCCTTAAAGGCAATAAATACTCTTATAAAAGCCTGACCAACTTGGTACACTAGAAGATAAAAAGCAATCAGGAGAGCTCTAATATTTCCTCCTGCATTTTTTAATTAGCATGCAGGGCCAATCAGAGAGGAGGCTTGTTGATGGAAGATGCCAAAGTTGATTGATGTCACCTGTATCCCATCAGACTAATTGAAGCAGGCTGTCACATACATACACACACATACAAATGAAAAAACGGAGCCTTGAAGACCATGACAAAAACCGAAGTGATTTCAGGAAATAAGAATGCCATTTCAAGAAAGAGGCATCCAATATCGTTAATGCAAAGCAGAGAGCTTCGGCAGCTTAGAGATTCCCCCCGAAACTTCAAATGCTGAACTATTTGCCTTCAGCTAAGACCTCTAAATAAAAAGCATGCTGGAGAAGCAAGAAATACACAATATTCTGTGTTTCATCCTCTCCCCGACTTCCAGGGAGCACAGGCATCCATTGTGGAAAGCCAACCTTGACACTGGAAACAAGATCCAGCTGCAGCAGCTCTGGACAGATATAATACTGTTTCTGTTCAGCCATGCCCACTAAAGAAGGGCTAATGAGTGAGGGAAGGTCATCCATTTGGGACACTCAGTCTCAATGACCATCAGATCTTGAGAAAGACAAGAAAGGATGGGGAAAAGAGGGGAGGGAGGTACTACCCAGACCAAATATCCAGTGCAAGTTTCCCTCAAGATCATCACAGAAAATTAATCTTTCAAACGGCCTGAGATGCTTCCCCTCCCCCCGCCCCACTATCATCGACAGGTAAATGGAAAGAAACCTTGGGGAATATGAAGAAAGTGGAATTACAGAGCTGAAAGTAGCTTTACACATAAGTTAGCTATAGGCTGGAATAGATTTGGAAAGATCTTAAAGGTCATTCAGTCCATGCTACTCATTTTACAAATGAGAAAGCTGAGGTCCATGGGGCATTAAATAACTAGTCCAACATTGTACAAGAGAGCAGGTAGCAGAGCAGGGATTTGAACCTGAGCTCTCTGGCTCTAAAAATAGCATTCTTTCCACTTCTTTCCCCAATAACCTCTACCTTCCCCAATACTTCACTTCCCTGAGAAGAAACTCACACTTTAAACAGGGAAGTGACTTGCTCATAATATCATTGCTAATCTTTGAGACAGTAAAGTAACTGAGGAAAGAACATTAGATTGGGAGTTAGAGATCCCAGATCCAGTCCTGTCTCTTCCATATACAATCTGGGTCATCTGAGTTAAATCATTTAACTTCATCAGATTTATTTCCTCATCTATAAAATGAAGGGATTGGCCTAAATGACCTCTAAATTCCCTTTCAATACAAGATCATTTAGGTGGTGTACTGATGAATATTTAACAATCATCTCTCTAAGGGGGAGGGGGAAACCACAGTATGACACATTTTCAAGTTTAATCTTCATTATTATTAATGTTTTCTCCATCTCTTTCTTAAGTCCATACAATAAGCTAAACAATTGATCAAGCCCTGATTTGTAGCATCAAGTAGTTTCCAAGGTGTAGATGTTCACACTGAAAATTTAATCCTCTTCAGAGTCTGTAGGAGCTGGTTTCAGGATCTAACTGCCTCTAGTTTAACTGTTCTTGTATCATTGCAGTGTCTTCTCTGCTCACTGTTCTTTCCCTACCATCTCATCACACCCCGTAAAAATCATATATCAGCAGGGAAAATATTTCCAAAGGGTTATGGAAGTTAAACCTTTACCATCCTTATATACAATCAATTTTGGTTTCCCAATATTTTAGGAAGTCCAATTTTAAAAAAATACTTTAATTAGAGAACGGTTATTACAAAAGGGTTCACTGTTTTACTCATTTTATTTTGATTCCACACTAAAGATGGAGAATAAGTCATTGAGGATCTGGAAAAGCAACAATTGTGGGTCTAACCGCTTATCTACCATAAATTATATGGGTCTTAAAAGTATAAACTAAAGTCCATTGAGATGCCAGAACCATAAGAGCCACAGACCACAACAATAGACCTGAAAGGAACCTCAGCAATCATCTATTATCTACTTGGACTTATGTAGGGTCACCCAAGGCTAGGATTTGAACCCAGATCCATTATTTCTAAAGGCAGAATTGCCTCTTGCTAGGAAAATGTCAACATTTTGAGTAGCATACTCACTAGCCATCATTTTGGCTTAAGAGGGGCAACTAGGTAACACAGAGGATATGATGCTGGGCTCAAAATCAGGAAAATGAGTCTTCCTAAGTTGAAATCTAGCCTCAGACACTTATAGGCTATATGATCCTGCACAAGTCATTTGTGCTTGCCTCGTTTCCTCATCTGTAAAATTAATTGAAGGAAATGGACATCACTGCAGTATTTTTGCCAAGAAAACCTCTAAGGAGGGCTTGAAGAATTGAACTAACTGAAAAATGACCACACCACCAGGGTTAAGGCAAGTTAAAAATTATGCACTATTGGGAAGAAAGCCCAATTTCAACAACATCATTTGTGATATCATCATTGTGTGGCTAAATCTCCGGACTCTAAAACAGCTTATAGCATCAGCAACCCTGCTGATATTTTCCTCAATATTCTAAAACAGAAATTTGTTTATTTTGTGTGTGTGCATGTAAACTTATATGTACACATACACATGCACATACACATACATCCTGCCTCAGACACTTGCTAACTAAATCAATGTCAGCCTCCTCATCTCCAAAAAAAATGAAGATAATGTTAAGTAGCACCTTCCTCCCAGAGCTTTGAGGATCAAATGAGAGCATAAGTAAAACCCTATGCAAGTCTTAGAGTGCTAAAACCCTAGTGATTACCATCGCAATTATTGTTATTGTTATTATTATTACTATCTCTATGTTGCTGGTCCACCCTCCTCTAGTACTTGGTCAATCTTTCTCATCCCCCAAATCTCCCTCAACTTTGAGGATTCTTTTCACTCCAGACCTATAACCCTATGATTCTAACATCCAGTCAGCATGAATCAGTGAGGCAAGGAAGACAGTCCTATAGAGAATTTCAGATTAAGGTGAATCCTAAAACCCAGTATTAAGACTGACACCGGAAGGATGCTCTGAAAACTAGAATGAAGGAAAAATTTGGAGTAAGTTGCAAAAATGCCAATTTTGGCTTGAGGAAAGGAAAAACTCTTTAACAAGTAGAGCTACCCAGAATTAGAACATGATACTTCCACTCTTTTTGTGGTGGCTAAGAACTGGAAATTGAAGGAACGGCTAAAGAACTTGTGGTATATGATTGTGATGGAATATTGTTGTAATATAGGAAATGACAGGCTGAAAAACTTGGAAAGATGTACATGAACGAAGGCAAAGTGAAGTGAGCAGAACCAGAATATTGTACACAGTAACGGCAATACTATACAGCAGGAAACTGAATGATTTAGCTATTCTAAGCAATTCAATGATCCAAAACAATCCCAAAGAACTAATGATCAAATGTGCTATTCTCTTTAGAAAAACAAATGAAATGTGAATACAGACTGAAGTATACTTTTTTTTTTTGCTTTCTTTTTGTTCAAGTCTTTTTGTACAAAACAACTAATATGAAAATGTTTTGCATGATTGCACAGGTAGAATTTATATCAGATTGCTTACTATCTTGGGGGAGGGGAGGGGAGGAGAAAGAGAAGAAGGGATAGTATTTGGAACTCACTCAAAACTTTTTAAGTATTAAAAAAATGTTTCAACGTGAAATTGGGGAAAAATAAGAGTTATTTTTTTAATGGGCTGTTTCTGGAGATAGTGGGCTCCCTCTCATAAGAAGCCTTCAGGCAAAGGATAGAACTAACCATTTGTCAGGAATGATGTCACAGAAACTGGAGTTGCTGGGTTTCTATTCCCAGATGCTATGAACCAGCTAAACCCCAGCCCCATCAACCACAAGACCTGCTAGGATTAGATGATCACAAACCTAGCTGAAAGAACACCTGGCTTCTGTCAGGTTTGTCAGCTGGGTGGTTGAGCTGGGCCTGGAAAGTCACATCATGGAGCCAACAAATCCAGGATCCCCATAGTTTGCCTGCTCACATTCTCTAGAATTGTGGCTGGCCCTGTTACATCTACCACTTTTCCCAACTCCTATCGGACTTATTAGACACACCCTGCCACTCAGATGCTCCCTCAGCTTCCCACATTATGCAGACTGATTCCTCAAAGGGCCAGAGACTGAATTTGGCAAAACCATTTTCCTCATTCCTTCTAGGGGATTTCTCAACTGCATCCTCCCCTTTGCTAATTAGATAGACTACCTGTGACAGCTAGGTGACTCAGTGGATAGAGAACTGGACCTAGCGTCTAGAAGTCTTACTAGCCAAGTGATCCTGGGCAAGTCCTTAACCTTGTTTGCCTCAGTTTCCTCATTTGTAAAAATTAGCTCTGGCAAACTTCTCTAGTATCTCTGTCAAGAAAACCCCAAATAGGGTCAGAAATGGTCAGAGATGACTGAATAACAAGACAACCTGACTTGACCATGGCATGAATTTCCAGCAGCCCATCCCTCTCACCAACTAGTGGAGATAAATAGATAGCAGCCTTCTTATCTCACCTCCAACCAGCCTGTATTTTAAAAATACTTAGCTAGCATCATCTAAAATTTCACTTAGGAATACAAAAATATGTAATTTCATAGGAAATTATTTTAATGGAATGCTACAACTCTGATCTAAACTCAGTAATTCTACTTGAGTTACAAAGGAGATTTTTAATAGTTTCTAGGTTGGGTTTTTTTCCAAAGAGGGGGGATGATTAAGGTAGCAACTTTTTTCTCTGTCCTTTTGGATCTTCCTTCCCACTCCTCCTTTTAACTCCCAGGAGCTACCAAAGTATTCCCAGGGCTCTAGAACTGCACCAGACATAGAGAAAGATGTAGGAGGCTGTGGAACTTAAGCAAATAAATAAGCATTGACAGACTCTTAGAGTCTGAAAGGTGAAACCTTTTATGAAACAGGTGATTGGTTGGTTTTCAGTTATTCTGACCATTCCAATAGCCAAATATAGCCTTCTTACTTTTGATTCAAGTAGTAGAGTTTGAGTCACACAACCATAGAATCTCCAAGTTGACCTGAAGTCAGGAGGACCTGAGTTCAAATCTGTCCTCAGACACTTGACACTTCCTAGCTGGGTGACTCTGGGCAAGTCACTTAAATCCACTTGCCTAGAAAAAAAAAAAAGAATCTCTAAGCTGAAAGAGGTTTCAAAGGCATGATGTCTGTGATAAAACCTAGCGTGAAGCTCTGAATCAAGAAGGCCAGGACTGAATTTCTAACTTAGACCTCAATTGCTGTGTGACCTTTGAGCAAGTTACTTAATCTTGCTGATGTTCAGTTTTCTCATCTGTAAAATGAAGGCAGTAATTGTAGATATACCTCACAATGAATATGTAAGAATTAAATTATATTCATATATACATAGAGGAGGAGGGAGGGAGGGAGAGGGAAAGGGGAAGAGAGAGAGAGAGAAAAAGAAGGAGAAAGACAAAGAGATAGAGATAGAATCAGAGATGGAAACATTGAGAGACAGAGAGAAACAGATACAGAGAGGTAGAGTGACAGAGAGACAGACACAGAGAGGAAGGAAGAAAAGGAAGATGAGAAGGAGGAAGGAAAGGAGAAGGAAAAAGAAAGAGATGAAGAGAGAAAGGAAGGGGAGGGAAGGAAAAGAAGAGAAGAGGAAAGAGAGAGACAAAGAGAGAGATAAAAATAGAGACAGAGAGAGGAAAGGAAGGAATAATGGAAGGAGAGAGAAAAAGACAGAGAGAAAAAAGAATGATGACAAGACAGAGAGGCAAACCCGCATTGCAAACCCTCAAAGTACTAAGTAAATGTGAGCCATTATTAATCCAGCCCATACCTATACCAGAATCCCTCTTCCAACATATCCAGTCAGTGGTCCTTGAGCCTCTAGTTCAAAGCCTACAGAAGACAGGAAATGGCCACTTGCTAGGATAGCCCATCCCACTGGAGGACAGCTTAAATTAGATTTTTTTATTTATTTTTAATACACATTGCTTTATGAGTTACATTGGAAGAGAAAAATCAGAGCAAAAGGGAAAAACCATGGGAGAGATTAAAAAAAAAAAAAAAAAAAAAAGAAATGAACATAGCATGTGTTGATTTACATTCAGTTTCCTTAGTTCTTTTTCTGGATGCAGATGGCATTATTGGCTGTAAAGATTTTTTCCCAGCTTTGTACTTCCATTTTAATCTTGTTTTTGCTGGTTTTGTTTGTGCAAAAACTTTTAAATGTAATCAAAGTTGTCCTTTTTGCCTTTCATAATGTTCTCTAGTTCTTTGGTCACAAATTCCTCCCTTCTCCAAAGATCTGATAAATTATTCCTTGTTCTCCTAATTTATTTATGGTATCATCCTTTATGTCCAAATCATTTCTCCATTTCGACCTTATTTTGGGGTGTGAGTTGTTAGTCCAGCCCATATCTAAGCCAAAATCCTCCTTCCAACATATCCAATCAGTGGTCCTTGAGCCTCTACTTCAAAGCCTACAGAAGGCAGGAAATGGCCACTTTCTAGGACAGCCCATCCCTCTGGAGGACAGCTTTAATTAGTGAGGAAGGTTTTCCTTCCTTAAAGCTAAGATTTGCTTTTCTATATCATCCACCCATCACTCCTAGCTGTCTCCATCTTTTACAGAAGACATCTTCAAGATTTTCTGGCCCAATGAATTAATAAGTATTTATTAAATACCTAATATGTGCTTGTTGCATGTTAGGCACAGGGGGTACAAAATCAAAAGTTCTCACTTTTGAGCAATCTCTGCCTTCATGGAGCTTATGTTCTAATATGGGAGACGGCATACACATATATGGTTTATGTTATTGTTGTAGTTCAGTTGTGGCCTACTCTTTGTGACTCCATTTGGCATTTTTTTACAAAGATACTGGAGTAGTTTGCCATTTCCTTCTCCAGTTCATTTTACAGATGGAGAAACTGAGGCAAACAGGGTAAAGTGACTTTTCCAGCATCACCCAACTAATAAGTGTCTGAAGCTGCAGTTAGACTCAGGATTTTCTGACTCTATCCTGGCATTATCCCAAAACTTGAGTTAAGGAGGAAGTTTCGCAATATATTTTAGTTCTTTGAATGAAGGGACAAATATAAGAGATATTTTCAAGGTAAAAATAAGATTTGGCAACAGACTGGATGTGTGAGGTGAGCAAACTTATCCAAGTCCATATAGTTCATAATGGTGGAGTAAAAATTCAAATCCAGTCTCCGAACTCTTAGATTATTCTCTTTTTTTCTTGTACATAATCTTGCACATAGTTAAGTACTTGGTAGATATTTGTTAGACCGAAAAACTAATCAAATTTCTACTATTCTGAGCTGTCCCTTGCTAAGTATTTGGTGGTAAATAGCAGATAAAACCAGCCAAATGGCTGCCTCTTGGTGCCTTCAGACAGGAAATAGTTGAGTGAGAGATTGCAATGTGGTGGTGATATTATCTCCTCAGAATCTCTCTGTTTGAAAGATTATACCCTTGCTGCCAGTCACCCCCACAAAACAACTCCCTGGGGTCCTTCCCCTCTCTTTGATAATTCCCAGGCACACAGACAGCCTCAGGATTGAGTCAAGATGAAAATGACATTCTACAAAGAGCCAAACTAAAAACCCCACTGATAGCCTACAGATTTCAATATATCTACGAGGCTAGAAATGATTTTCTTGTCATATGCTGTCTTTCTGAAAGGAAGCCTAGAAAAACAACATTTAGCATTGTTTGGATGGTTCTTTCTCAATCTTAGATGTTTAAGTACAAACTCACAGCTAGCAGGATGACCCACATAACCACATCACCTGGATGCTCCTTGTCACTGCTGTGCATTCGGAACACTCACCAGGTCTGTGTCCTTTTGATGGGTAAGGCAAGGGAGTAGCATCTTACTATGGGGAAAATCTCAACCTAGGACATTCTGCTGCTTTGGGAACTCAGTGGAACAAGGGTCAGACAAGGGAAAAACCCACCCTCCTCGGGGCGTTGTGCAACCAGCATGTGCCCCCCATCAGTGGTTACATTTCTCATGAGATCCCAGGCTGAAGGCAGTCTGAGGCTTGGCGTAACAGAGGAATGCCGTACTAGTGATGAGATCTTATCCTCAAGATATACCTTAGATATAGATATACCTTAAGGAGGTGGGGTGGAAAGGGAGAATATAGCACCACTCAAAGCAAAGAAAATGGAATTTCCCAGCACCAAAATCAAAGACTCAGGGAGGTCCCCAAAGTAAATACATCCTAGTTGTGAGAAAAAAGACAAGCAAATGTGACAAAAATTTTCCCCATTTTCCCTATTTGTAGATAGGAAAGTTGGATAAAGGGATTAGCTAGGGAAACATTGGGTGGAAATACACTCATTTGAAATTCTAAGATTGTTTCTCATGTCTCATTTTTACTCCTTTTTTATAGTATTTACAGTTACCATTGTTCTAGGTTTCTCTTAGTAAAGGAATCACTGAGAATCAAGAATCAAGTTGATTTTAGAAGCTCCCAGCTATTAAGGGTCAGAAACAAAATTCCTGGCTCCAATTTTACCTGTTTCTCCACTGTGAGCCCAAATCTATGAAATAGTGCCTGGGGCATACAGAACATAAGAAGAAAAAAATATGACATCATACAGTGTAGGATAACAAATAGTAGTCAGGTAGGTTTTAATAAATTTAACCAGGGGTAACTAGATATCTCAGTGCATAGAATACCAGCCCTGGAATCAGGAGGACCTGAGTTCAAATAAGATCTCAGACACTTAATACTTATTAGCTCTGTGACCCTGGGCAAGTCACTTAACCTCAATGGTCTCAAAAAAAAAAAAAAAAAAAAAAAGGAACTTGACCAAGAGAAAGATTTATAAAGACCTCAATATCTCTCTAGCTAGTGGTCTAGTGTCACCTGATTTGAAATCAAGAAGTTCAAATCCCATCTTGGACACTTACTCAGCCATGTGACTCTGAACAAGTCCTTTACCTCAGTTTCCTCATCTGTAAAATGGGGATTACAATTGAATATGATGTGAAGATCAAATGAGATACATATGTAGTGTACTTGAAGATTTGGAAAGCTGGAATAATCACTTGCATTTATAAAACCCTTTAAGGACTGCTAAGCCCTCTATAAATGCTAGTTATTATTCTAATATACCTAGCAAATAGTAAACTTTTAATAAATTCTAAGTGACTTCATCTGGCTGTTGATGGCTGCAAACACTAAAATGACAAAATGACAGCCTTACTCTTTTATTCAGAGTGGACTGGTAATCTCCACAAACACTTGACCATTAGGCTTTAACCTCAACACTATTAATTGGTACAACATTCCCATTCCCACACACCTTCACCTTTGTATAAATGGTTCGAGGCTACTTTGTTTGAAGAGATGCTCAGGTCATGTCAATGATCATTTAAATCTTGAAGACCGGGTGGTATCCCCAACAACCTTGGCACTAATCTCATAGGAAATTATGGTTGAAGGAATCTTACTAATTATTTGCACAGCACAGTCGTAATCAGGTTTTATCTTGTCTTCAGGGCTATTTCTGAGGACTTGAGGGCTGCTACAAACTGCAGTTTTCTGACGCAACTTGTCATAGATCCTTAAAATATGATATGTCTAAGGACTTAATGTTATATGAACTAAGAACATCATCAGATTCCAATAGAGGTTAACCACTGTGACGGTTCTGAATGTTCCTTCATATGGACTTTTTAAAATATTTTCTCTGAAATCAGTCTTTTCTTCCCACACAATCTGAATTCCTCAACTGTGAATTTGTAAACAGAGTATTAACCCTCCACAATCCGAGCAAGTCTGAACTCATGTACAGATTTTGTACAATGTACGTTTTATGGGGTCTGCAGATAATGATAGCAAGAGCTCTCTTTCTACATAATGTGGTTAATGTTGCAATTAGAAAATGTAATGAGGCAATATCACTGAGTAGGATCTTGTTCTGGGCCATGGTAAATGCAAAATTTGATTCAGTCAAATGGCATCATTATAATCTACACCAGCCAGGAAATCTTGCCCATGAAATCGCCAAAATTTCTGCATTAAGGCAAATGACCACTCTGTGCTATAAGTAGCTGGGCCTTTGCTAGATTATTGGTTCATGGTATGAATATTAAATCATTGGCAGTTTTTATATCGACTTCACAGACAGGTGATTTTATTGACATGGATTGGCTTCTCATAGAATATATCCTTACCTCCTCTGTGACTTAGGAGATGGTCTTGAGTAGTTGTGGCCAAAAAGTTAACCAACTTGGCATTCTGCCTCTCCATACATTGCAGGGAGGGTGACTTTAAGACAATAAATATATAGTCTGTTGCTGCCTTGATGAAAGAGCTTACTCTTAATACAGAAAATTTCTTGTGGCACAGGAAAGTTTATTTGTGATAAGCCTCCGGAGTAGCACAAAAAAGCACAATTTTTAATACTTGTCTAGAGTTCACAAATGTATTGTATTCAATAAGTCCACAAGATCATTAAATCTCTTAGTCTTTAGAATATAGCTCAGTCACTTTTCAGTTATGGCTCACTCTTTATGATCCCATTTGGGATTTTCTTGACAAAAATACAGGAGGGGGTTGCCGTTTCCTTCTGTAGTTCATTTTACATATGAGAAAACTGAAACAAAAAGGGTTAAGTCCCTTGCCCAGACACAGATAGTAAGTCTCAAGGAAGAAGAGTCATCCTGACTCTAAGCACAGTATACCATAACAAGAAATTTCACCTTGACAGTATCTAACTTCACCTTCCATGGTTAAACTAGACTCAGAATCAGAGCATTTCTGTTCCAAGCCCTCAATTTCTTTTACTTCAAAATAGATCTTTCTCTCCATATACAAATCACACAAATTGGGCTACATCAAAATCTTCCATATGTCCATAAAATATACAATAATGAATGATTATAGAAACCTTGTGTTTGACAAATGTAAAGATTTAAGCTTTGGGGATAAGAATTCATTGGGTCAAAATTTGGCAGGAAATATAAAAGTCTGCCAGAAATTAGAGATAGATCAATATCTTACACCATTTACCAAGATAAGGCCAAAATGGATACATTCTCTAGATGTAAAGAGAGGTATTACAGGAAAATCAGAAGAACATGAAACATATTACCTATAAGACTTATGGATAGAACAATTTATGAATAAACAAGATGGAATAAATTGTGAAGTATAAAATAATGATTAGATAAAATTTTTTAAGTTTTGTGCAAATAAAACCAATGTAGCCAAGATGAGAAGGAAAGCAAAAAATGGAAGGAAAGGAATTTTATTGACAGTTTCTCAAATAAAGGTCTCATATCTCAAAATATATAAAGAACTTTTATCAAATTTATAAGAATATGAGTCATGGCTCAATCAATGAATGGTCAAAGGATATAAATAATTTCAATAAAAAATCAAAACTGTATGCCTATCATATTGGATAAATTTTATAGAAAGGAAAAGAGACAAATGTTGGATGGGGATGTGGAAAAAAATGGAACACTAATTGAATTTTTGCAGAACTGTGAATTGATCCAACCATTCTGAAGAGCATTCTGGAATTGCGCCCAAGGAGTAAAAAAACCATGTATACCTTTGGCTGAAAAATACCACTATTAGATCAGTTTCCCAAGCTGATTGGGGAAAAGGGAAAGAATTTACACATTCTAAAATATTTATAGCAGCTCTTTTCTTGGTGGCAAAGAACTAGAAATTGAGAGGATGCTTATCTATTGTAAAATGGTTGAAAAAGTTGTGGTATATAATGGTGATGGAATACTATTGTGCTGTGAGAAATGATAAACCAGTTGATTTTAGAAAAACATGGAAAGACTAGTATGAATAATGATGAGTGAAATGAGTAGAGCCAAGAGAATGTTGTACACAATAACAGTGATATTGTTCTAAAAACTTTGCATGACAAAATCAATTTGAATATTATAAATATTCAAATCAACTACAAAGGAAAATGCTATCAACATCCAGAGAATGAACTGATAAATAGAAGTATGTATAATATGATTTTACATATGTTTTTATTGTGTGTGTCTCTATGTGTGTGTCTGTGTGTATGTCTAATGGTAGTTTTCACTAGTGCAACATGGTAAAGAGGGAGAAAAAAATAAAAATACAAAACAGAGAACAAAAAGAAACTAGAAAGAAGCATAGAAAAACAGGATAGCTTTGAAAATGATATTTAGTGTTTATTAAATAGTTTTTCAAAAAACATAAATAGTGTGAAATGGGAATTCATGGCTTTGTATTGAATTATCTTTTTTATACTGTGCTTTGTACATGGATATGTTCTTTTTTTCTTTTTGAATTTAAGTATAAAATTTATTTATTATTTTTTAAATTAAACTTACAATAAGTTTTTTTAGGAGCAAGCCTACATAGGCTGACTACATAGTCAGTTGACTAATGTAGTATTCAGTAATGGCATTAATACTAAGCCGATCCGTGTCATTAGGGTACCCTTTGGTATATTTCTTAAGGCATTTTTGAGAGGCCTCCAAGATAACAGAATCATTTTAGGGTACAATCTCATGAATAAACCTTAATCTCAGAAAACAATGAAGCAAGCAATTATAAGAACTCAGAAGGATCAAGATGATTCAAAGGAGATTTTTTAAAATAAATAACATAATCTCAGAAAGCATTTATGGCAGGCTTATTGCCAGTAGCCTAAAATCTCCAGCACTGGTAAGCCACCATCAAGTATTAAGGACATGTCCTTTATAAACATAGGGCAAGGATAAAGACTATCCAGGATCCCTAAGATTTCCCTTATCTCTTTCCTTTATGTTTAGCTCTCATGATATGGATGTCTGGAGAGTTTTTCCTCCTTCAATGATATCCTCTTGCCTAGCATATTGTAAGAGACAAGAGGATTCAACAAGGGGATGTTGTGGATAGAACGAACACAGTCTGGAATTGAGTAAAAAATCTATCCTCAGACATTTACTAGCTGTGTGACTCTGGACAAATCACTTCACCCGGTTTACCTCAGTCTATAAAATAAACAGGAGAAGGAAAGGGCAAACCATTCCAGTAGCTTTGCCAAGAAAACCCCAAAAGGGATCACAAAAAGTCAGACATGACTAAAAAATGACTGAACTGTTGGGAGTCAGGACCTCAGAATTTTAAACCTCACTCTATAACCCCAGATCAAATCATTTGCCATCCCCTAGCATCCATTTACTCATCTGTAAAATGAAAGTTGGACCAAAAGATTCCACTGGCTTCTTCCATTTCTAGCATTCTACGAGTCTATGTGGAAATGATCTTAATCTACCACAAGGAATGACGCAGGTTAACAACAACAATGGACTTCAATGCAACAAGTGTTGAGAAATAGCAGAAACTTCCACTGAGGAGATTATGAAATTTCCTACCCTAGAGATATTGGGAAATACAGATAGATAATATGAATATTCAAGATTATTCTTATCTGCATACTAGAAAAAAAGAATTCTAGCTTTTCCTTTAAATTTTTTTGTTATTTGCAAATCATTTTACTCCTCTCTCCCTGGGGGTTTCTTCATGTGAAAAATGAAGGATTTGGACTGTCATTTCCAAGGTCCTTTCCAGCTCTAACACAGTAGTGTTAGTGTACTGATGGTTAATTCATACATGCTTCATAGGCTGAAAAGGAAAGGATAGATTTTGTCCATATCTACCTACAAATTTACCATGTAGGTAGATATGTCCATAGATATGGACATAGATCAAGGCTATGATAACTGCCTAATTTCTGACTGACCATCACTGAGGAGCAGGGTCAAAGAGGCCATGAACCATGGACCAGCCGTCCTTATACCCCTTATTAAAAAAGAGTCATATCTCCCAACAAGGCCAGAAATATGGATTAATTTCAATTAATAACGCCTTTGTTAGGCAAGAGAAAATTTCTTTCTTGTCTTCCCTTAACATATCTATATAGATCTTCACTCATACTCAGGCTCAATTCAATTCAATTAAATAATCATGTGCATGTGCAAGACAAACAATCCATTCTCAAACATTCTCAGAAGAATGAATCTAATTAGGTCTATGGAATCTCACAAACATTTATTAAGGTATTATTATCTACAAGTAAGCTGCTGCATACTCAGTTACAAAATGAATAAAAAAGTGCCTCAAGACACTTACAATCTACTGGAGAAATACAACATATAAATTTGAAATATATCTATGATGATCTCAAGAGGAAGAGGAGATTCCTAACTAAGAAAGGAATCAGAAAAGACTTCATGACATTTGAAATTAAATAAATGAAGACATGGAAATTTTTAACATAATCATATATAAACTTAATTTCAATGTTGAATTTTTACACCTCTATAAAGGTTAATAATATTTGACTCAATATAGGATAAACACTGCCTTAAATCTGGTTCCAAATTAAGTTTAATTCTATATTTTGATTAAATTAAAATGTAATTTAATTTAGAACTAAAGAATTAAAGTGAAAATGGTTACTTACAAAAAAAACTTTTAAATTTTAATGGTCACACAAATATTTAATAACAAATGGTAACAAAATTTCATAATCTCTTTTGCTAAAAACTCAAAATTCTTATTATTTTTAAGCATTTAACCAATTAATGAGAATGAATAGCTCATTATTACATAAAGTATTTGCTTTTCTCCTGGCCAATGATAAGAATTGTATTAAATTATAAATATATTAAAAGACACTTGCATATGTTGATTTGTTCTTAATAACATTTGAGTATATTGCAAATGTGTTTTGAATGATGGCACATGTATAACTATGTCAAATTGCTTGTCTTCTCAATAACAGTAAAGAGAGAAAGGGAAAGAAAGAGAGGATTTGGAATTCAAAGTTTTAAGAAACAAATATTTAAAACTGATTTTACATGTAATTGGGGGGAATAAAATGATTTCTAAAACAAATAGAAGAAGAAATATTTCCATCTAACTAAATTTTGTAAAGAAAAGAAACCTTTTTTTTTCCTCTTTTTTTTTCCTTCTTCTACCACTGGCACACTCACAGAAATGCTACTGGATGATTGACCAGTGTTGTTAACCAGTTAATTTGAAAATTTGCCAGATAGAAGGATAGCAACCTAAGTGAAAGATATGTTTAAATTGGGAAACAGCCTTAATACTGCAATGAAGGTCAATATAAAGTTTGTTGCTCCAAAACATTTGTGATGGTTTCAAGATGGCACATAATCTGCATGTCCAGCAATAATGGTTTTTAAAAGCCTGCCATTTGTGTTGCAAGAATGCAGACATCTCTTAACATCTTAATCACATGATTACCAGCTAATGAGGTACAATTACAGGGTAACAGAATGGAATGAGGGAGCTACTCTGGTTCAGTATGTAGAATTCAAGCAAGGATATGTGCTTGCATATGAACATCCAGTGGGAATCTATTTGTTCCTAAGAGTCAAATCCTTACAGTGGTTTGGAAACAATATGATGACAAGTTGAGAAATTTTGAGAACGGGTTGTACTCACTGAAAAGTAGCCAGTATGATGTAATCACTGCATGAATACCAAAAATGATATGTACATGACTGTGACAGTTCTGAAACACTGCAGAAACAAATGCTTTAGCCATGCATATGCTTGTTATTACAGAGGGGAAAATATATTTTAAATAACCAACATTTATAGCATAATTGGGCAATTATGTCTTGTTTAAAGTGCCACTGAAGAATTTTTAGCACAAATACTTTGAACCATTGTCACAAATCACTAAATGGAAACCTCTATTGTAGTAGATAGTACATAAGGAGAGCTTTAAAGAAAGCACAGGATTGTAAAACAAAGAATTGAGGAGAGAGTGAATAAAGCACAAGCTGATTAAAATTATAGAGGAGGAAAATGATATGGCCTAGTTTGGGAACTAATGAGTAGGCCACATTAGTCTGATAATATGAGATTGAATAAAATGATATTGAATAGTGGTAAATGTAAAAAAAAAAAAATATATATATATATATATATATATATATATTTGGGTTCAGGAAAAATCAACTGTGCAAGTACGAGATTATCCATAGGTACACAACAGCTTAAGTGAAAAAGGTCTAGGGGATTTAATGAAATTCAAGCTCAGTGTGAATCAACACCTTGACACAAGAGGAAAAAAAGACTATCATGATCTTAAGATTCATTAATAGGAGTATCATCACCAGAATGAGAGGTTTGCCCCCACCCCACGCTCTGTAATTGGAAAGACCACATCTGAAAACATCACATTTAAGATGAATTTTGACAAATTGGTTTCAATCTGTCCAAAGATGGGCAACTAAGATCATGAAGGAACTTGAAGTCATATCATATAAGGATCAACTGAAGGAAATGGGGATGTTCATCCCAAAGAAGAAAAGATTTAGATGAGACATTACAATTGTCTCAAGCGTTTGAAGGATTAACATGTGGAAGAAGTATTAAACTTCTTCTGCTTGGCCCTAATAGCCATAACTAGTAACCATGGGTAGAACAACTATAATATAATCAGCATTTTTATTTAAATGTAGAAAAGTTAAAGAAATATAAATTTTGAAACCCAAGGATGTGGGTTTGAATTCTGGATCTCTCACTTACTGCATGTGACCTTAGATAAGTCATTTTCTGGGCCTCTTATTTTTGAAATAAGGGGATCATATTAGTTGACTACTTAGGTACCTTTTAGCTCTAAGCCTATGATTTCATGAATTAAATAGAAAATGAAAAATTTAGTCACTCAAAACTAGTAATCTGTCAATGAGTATTTTTTGAATACCACTGTGTGCTAATCTCTAGATTAGCAAAAGAAAAAAAAAAAGAGTTCAAAGAGTTCACAGTCTAATGAAGTGAGACAACATACAAACAACTATGTAAAAACAAGATCTAACCAGGATAAATTGAAAGTAGCCTCAGAGGGCAGATGCTAAGATTAAGCAGGACTGGAATGGGATTCTTGCAGAAGACAGGACTTTAGCAGAGACATGAAGAAAGCCAGCCATGCTACAAAGAAGAAATGAGGAGGGAGAGCATTCCAGGCATGAGACACAGCCAGGCCTTTGGAATGTACAAAAATAATTTCATCTGAGCCTTACGACAGCCCTGTGTGGTTAGTGTCACCCCTATTACCGCTCATTTTATACAGATGAGAATACCAAGGCTCAGTAAAGTTAAGTCACTAAAAAGTGTCCAAGGCAGGATTTGAATCCACATTTTTATACTCCAATCCCACTCCCTTTTCCCATAACTTAGGAAATGTATGATTTTGAACAAGTCATTCAACTTCCCTAAACCTCAGTTTCCTTATCTGCAAAATAAGAATAGTAATACTTACAATATTGATCCCACCTCAAAATAGTATATAAGTGAATAATTATGAGAGACTCCTAAGGCAAATCCAAAGATGTCCAATCCCTGACTAATTACAAGCTCTTCCCATTCTTTTTCTTCTTTCCTTCCCTTCTTCTCTTTTTACAAGCTAGTTGGAAATGCTGATTGTGCTGAATGCATCCCAGGAGTACATTCCACAGTTGCTAACTACTGATATAAACTCTTGTTTGGGAAATAGTGAGAAATATTATGCTGGAGGAAATTTCTCCAATGTATTTCTCACAGGGGTGGCTAGTATCACTCTCTTCATTGTCTTTGCTATGTCCTTGTCCCTCAGCAACCCTAAGATGGCTTCTCTTTCTTTCCCCTTGAATCTTCCCTACAAGATCCATGGAAGAGGACTTATTTTAAGCTCCCACAACAGAACAACAAGATTTTAGGGAGGATGGTATCTCAGAGCTCCTCCCAGACTGCAAACTCTATTCAGCTCAATGACTCTATCAGATCATTTGCGCAGGGTAAGATCTGTTTATTCAACTATGATCATTGGAAATAATTAAGGGCTGTAATGAATCCTCTTTGGGCAATGGCTATAACGCAGTCTGGCTCCTTGGCACAAATAATTATATGTCTGCTGAAACCACCTTGGTAATGTGCTGTAATCAGGGTCACTTTTCTACAGCCTCTTTATAGGTCACATAAATAGAGAGCAGTTAGGCTGGGGGGGGGGGGGTTAAACCATTTTTCAAATACAATAACTTGCCTTTGACCCTGTCTTACTGAGGCAGCTCGTAGAGCAGAGATTGAAGAAACCTGAGGTCTAGCTGCTTTACCACAACAGTGATTGAAGGCATGGGAAGAGTCCTGAAATTCAGTGCAAAGACAGAGTTTGGTCAAGTGGGCCAAATTCTGAAACTCCAAAAAGCCACACCATAGACTGCTTTCCTCACTGTTGATTAATGAAGAGAATGATGGGAGTTGGTGGGAAAATGGAAGATAAGCAAAAGCTTGGCCAGTCTCCTGATCATGTCGAGAAATGGAGACTGGAGAAAAGCATCCGCCACGTCAAGAGTTTTTGCTGACACTCTCGACGATGAGTCCTGGCTGAAATATTTCAAGGCTCTTAGATATCCTGCCTTTGGAAAAGCTGGAGAAAGGTCATATCCAGGAGTGACCAATAGTAGTACATCAGGTAGGTGATCTAAGCAGTGAACTCCATGGAAACATCAGGGAACAAGAAACAGGTAATCTCCTAAGTAGAGGAAAAAAGAAAACAAGCATTTAATAAATACCTTCTATGCACCAGACACAAAAATCATCTCATTTAATTCTCACAACAATCTGGAAAGGGAGGTGCTATTCTCTCCTCCATTTTATAATTGAGGAAACTGAGGCAGACAGGTTAAGCAATTTACCCAGCATCAATCAGCTACTGAGAGTCTGAGATATAATTTGAACTCAGGTCATCAGACTCTACACTGGATCCATTGTGTCACCTGGATGGAGTCAGATCCAACTTTTCATCCAGCACTACAACTCATGCAAAAGTTCGCTCCAGTTGCTGAGATTCATTTTCCACAACTGTTTTGTCAGAGCTTATGAATCTTTGAAAACATTTCCCAAACAGCCAAGGGGTATAGAAAGATAAAGTTGCCCTCATTTGGTATCTATGAGCTGGTATATTTTTGGTTTATTCTTTTTTTATTTCTTTTTCAATTAAATGTTTGATTGTTGCAATGCTATTCTT
Organism: Sminthopsis crassicaudata; assembly: GCF_048593235.1. NCBI lineage: Eukaryota > Metazoa > Chordata > Mammalia > Dasyuromorphia > Dasyuridae > Sminthopsis > Sminthopsis crassicaudata. The sequence goes on from NC_133618.1 coordinate 624,693,866, forward strand.
TGTCTGGGCCTGTAAATGTGATAGGCAAGTGACCCATTCATTGTCAGAAGTTTCCAGTTTTCTAACTGGGTGGATACAGAAATGAGATATGGGGGCAAATTGCCCTCAAAAATCCTCATGATTTCTCAAGGCTCCAAGAGTCCAGAGCTGGTTAGTCCACAGCATACAATTAGAACTAACAAAGGGTAACAGGAACATTCCCCTATTTATGCCACTCCCTGTAATTGGAATTCCTTCTTTTCCACCATCTATCCAAAGAGCCAATTCAAATGGCAGCTCCTGCATAAAATGTTTCCTCTCCCCACTAGCAAGAACTGAAATACAGAATAGGATTCTGATCTCAGAATAAGGAAGCTCTGAATTCAAATTCTCCCACACTCTGGCTTTGTGAGCAAGTTACTTAAATTCTCAGTGTCCTAGGCAACTGTCTGTTTTAAAGTATTAAAGTAATTAAACATGCTTCAAATTAGTAGAAGGTATTATCTTACCAGTAATTCCCCAGGGGCTTCTGCCCAGTGAAATTCCAGGCCCAGAGCCTCAAAAAAAAAAAAAAAAAAATCCAATCAGTAAGAAGTAATCTGTCTATCCTTCATGTCTTTATACTGTAATTATCATCTATTTAATTTATAGACATCCATTTTCTCTACCCTAGGTTGCATATTCCTTCCAGATAAAGATAGTGTGTTATTTATCTTCGTATTCCTTATGGCACCCAAAATCCTCAGAAGAATTATTTCAATCTGGACTACTGGTCTCACCTGTCAAACATTGTATTCATCAAGTCTTCCTTCTTTATATTTAGATCCCCAGCAACTAGTTCAGGATCTGGCATGCAGTAGGTGCTTAATAAATGCTTATTAATTAATTGATTGCAGTTATTAGTAATTCAATGCTAAACAATATCTTAGAATCTCCTTAGACTGTATTTCTGAGGTCACACAGTTGTTGTCTGTAGCCTTTCCCACTGAGAGATTACCACTAAGAGGAGAAAAAGATGTACTATGTAATTAAATAGGGTCCCTGAGGGTTGTCCAACATTGGAATGAATGAACCAAAGAAATTGTGAAATTCCTTTCTCTGGAGGTTTTAAAAGGACAAATTATCATGCCTAAGATGATTGAGGCATAGTGGCACCTGAAGGAAGGGACAAGACTAGATGATCCTTCAGGCTTTCTTATTTCATCACAATAATCTATAATCCAGTGATAATAGATGTGTAGTTAATGTCTCTCAGTAAGGCTATTATGTACTAGGAGAACTAAAAATAATTTGTAATATGAAATAGAACCATTTATGAGTACTAATTTTTTCTTACATTAAGAAAATTAATAAAGTCTATTTAATCACTGATCTCCTTTCTCTCCCTTTCCCCAGTGCATCATAAACACAGTTACCAGAAGTGTCTGGAAAGAATGCTAACTCTGGAATTAAGAGAAAGCTGGGTTCAAATCCCTGCTGTGACACTAGGCTGGATGACCTTGGTCAATCATTTAATTTCCATCAGCTACATCTGTAAAATGAATATAATATCCATGCTCGTTGTATCACAGTGTTGTCATGAGGAAAGCACTTTGAAAAGCTTAAAGTGCTATTTTTGAACTATTACATGCCTCAAAAGTTACCCTGTTGTGCTACTTGGAAACACTTAGTCCCCAGAAGCAAATAAATCTAGTAGCCAAGTGGGCACATTGCAGCAATAAGATAATAGCCACCTCTGTGGATCATCTTTTAACTACTTTACCAAAGAAGTTTCATAGAATTATGAAATGGTCTAGACTAGTTAACCTGTTATAATCATTGAAAAGAATAGTTTGCTTACTCACATATGGACATATTTTTCAATCTGCTAGCCCTATGGCCAACCATCAACAGGGAAAGAGATGAGGGCCCCATCTGAGGCATTTCCAATTTGTATAGCCATGGAATATTAGAGATGAAAGGAGTCTTAGATCAAAGATTGTTATTGATCGATTGTTTCTATTAAATATTTATCAGTAATTAAATGCTAAACAATGATAGTATGACAATATCTTAGGATCTTCTTGGACTGTTCTCCAACTGGTCATCCAGTTGTGGGGATCAATTTGTCTAAATCCTTCAATTTACAGATAAAGAAACTGAGGTCCAGGGAAGCTCTATGACCTACTCAAAGTTAGCTAATGGTAGAATCAAGTTAGAATTCAAATCTCCTGATTCCTAGTCCAATATTACTTCATACAAATCTTTGAGTTTGGTTTCGGACTTGGGTGCTTTCTACAATATTTTGAATATAACATCCTGGGATCAGGGGGAGAGTATCACTGCTCTAATTTAAGAGGCATACAATTAATTGATTAGTATATACTGTTGATAGAAGATGGCAGAAGATATACCTACCTCACTCCCTACTCTGGAGAGGTAGGGGACTATGGGAATTTTGCTGAATTTCTTTTTTTCCCTTTTATTTCTTCTCCCCCCCCCAAAGGATGACTCTCTAGGCAGGAAATGGAGACTGGAATATATTTGAAAATAAAGGTGACATAAAAACAAAAGATATCCTTAAAAAAATTTTAAATAAAATCTACAAGCCTTCCAAGTTCATTGTTCTCAAGAGTCAGTCATATTTGCTATATTCCAGGGCTGTAACCTGGCAGTCATCTTACAGATAGATTAGTCACAAGATGCAGTATTTATTATACATATAGTTGTACAAAAGGAGGCTTATTTTTGTTTTACTAGTACTTAGTGGCTAGGCCTCTGCCCCAGGCTGTAAAAAAAAAAATAAGCTGTCCTAAAAATGTTGTCAGGTTGGAATTTGGTGATAAATGTGTGGTATGTGTATGTGTAGGTAGATAGCCAGACAAAGAGAGAGAGATGCTTTTGTGTATATAAATATATAGAGAGATGTATTCATGTGTGTATATATTTACATATCTATGTATAGGGATATGTATGTTTATACATATATACATATATGTGTACATGTGTGCCCACAGACCAGTGAGTGACCTCTTTTTTATTTAGGCATATAGTCTGACTCACTTAGAGAGAATGGGTTAGTGTAGGATAGGGAGAGTAAAAATTCTAAAAGAAATCAAATTAAAATCTCTGGATGGAAGAAACATAGTTTTCAACATTTAGAGAAATAGATCTTCTTGACACCCACGATAGAAACAATTATAATAATAACATCAACTAGCATGTGTGTGGTGCCTTAAGACTTGCAAAGTTCTTTACACATATTACAATAAAAACTAGGTTTATATAGCACTTCAAGATTTTACAAATGACATTACAAAACCTCCTTGCACAGAGAAGGAAACTGAGGCTCAAAGTCACTTACCCCAATGAGGGTCATACAGCTAAGTTCCAGAGAAGAATTTGAACTCATCATCCTGACTCCAAGTCCCCTACACTCTCTGCACCACCAAACTACCTCTAAAGATCACAATAAAAGCTCGTTTTTCTGGCTTAACAAATGCTTTCTTGAAGACTTATGAGAGAGTTAATACATCCATTACTATTTACATTTTATTTTCTTTATTTTATTTCATTTATTTACTTCAAAAGAGCCATAACATCAGTGTTATCTCACCAAATACAGATCATTTTTCCATGCCTTTGTAATGGCCATCTTAAACTCACAAAATCTTTTGTCATTTCCAACTGCCCAAGCATATAGGTAGATAGATACACAGATACATAGATACATAGATATGTAGACACATCGATACATAGAGATATAGATACATGGATACATAGAGATAGACAGATACATAAATGCATGGATATATAGACACATCGATACAAAGAGATAGACAGATACATAAATATATAGATATATAGATACATCAATACATTGATACATAGAGATAGATAGATAGACAGACAGACAGACAGATATGTCTGACAGTGAGCCAATTAGGTAGGCTGGTCCTCTGCTAATAGACATACAATTCACTTTGTTGATGTTCAATTATAGCTAATTCTTCATGACCCCATTTGGAATTTTGTTGACAAATACTGGACTGGTTGGCCATTTCCTTCTCCAACTTATTTTACAGATGAGGAAACTGAGGTAAACAAGGTTAAGGAAATATTCACACAGTGAATATTTGAGATTGTATCTGAAGTCAGGTCTTCCTGACTCCAGACTCAGTGTTCTAGCCACTACACTATCATGCTGCCCCAATATGGTCCATAGCTGGAACTGTATTCAAAGCTTTTGCAACATGGTGAAACCTGCCAGAGATGGAGCTCCACTGGGATGACTTTTGAGGATCCAGGGCCAAGATCATGTCCTGATGAGGAATCGAAGTAGATTTTGTCTCCATTATCCTTACATGAACTCTCGTGCTGATTTCCAAAGTAAATTAGTTCATACTAAGTGCTGTAGGCTCACACTTACCTTCCATTACTGTCTCATACCAAATCCTAACTGAATTTGGACCCAGAACACACTTTCTCCAAAACCACTGAATCTCCTCCCATGCTGTTTTGTTCATAGCTGCTAAACCAGTCTCCCAAAAAGCCAACAGTGCTAAGGCCACCCCAATGCTCCCAAATGTTATCCCCCACTCCCCAACTGAGGGCAATCTCTGTGGTCCTTAATGGGAGGGCCTCAAAAAATATTTAATTGATTGAATTGAATCACTTCTTGTATAGGCTCAGGCTCCTGTGACAGGATATGGAGAGGGAACTTTCTACAATGGCCTCCCCATTCTCCCTCAGCTCTGATACCCCTGAAGTTCCTGACCCCAGGTCTCTTGACTCCAATGTTCTTTCCTCTATACCAGGGGTACTAATTATTTAAGTACAGAGGAAGAATGGATATTTTAATAATGTTTTTAGATTGTGATATCTTGAAATCTATATTTTTATGTAACTTATTCAATTAAAGCCAGAAAGATTTGGTGCCAAATCCATCTATACTAGTTTGTACATTTTTATGTTTTTTATTGAATTAACTGTGATGGCAAAAAAAAAAAAAAAAAAAAAAAAGTCACCTTATAGCAGCTAATCAAAATGCCGCTCTGTATTTCTTTAAATTATACAAGTTGATACAATAAGATAGAAAAACTATGTAATAATAGCTTATTGTCTCTATTACAGAGCAATATGTGGCCTTGTCACTGGAAGGAGTCCCAGAAATGCTCTATTAGCCTTTCACTATTAACACATTAGTACAATAAATTTATCCAATTACCTACTAAAATAGCTATAGCCTTTGACCTAGAGAGTCTACTAATAGGCTTATACAAAAAAGAGTCATTGATAAGAAGGAAGGTCCCATATAAACCTAAGATAGTTATAGCAGCATTTTTTGTCATAATAAAGAACTAGAAACAAAGTGGATATCGATCGATTGGGAAAGCGCTAAACAAAATGTGGTGCTTGGTTTTTTATATAATACCACATTTCTTTACAAAATACAAATTGTGTTAATGGAATAATAATAATTATTATTATATAATTATATTTAATAATATTATATATATAATATATAATAAGAATATAAGATGATGAATACAAAGAAGCATGGAATTATACGAAGTGATACAGAATGAAGTCAACAGAACCAAGAAAATAATATATTCCATATATAGCTAACATTATACAGCTTTTACTATGTGCCAGGCACTGTGCTAAGCACTTTGCAATTACTCTCTTGTTTGCTCCTCACAACACTGGGAGGATAGGAAGTGTTTTTACAAATCCCATTTTACAGATAAAGAAACTGAGGAAAATAAACTAAATGACTTGCCCCTTTCCTAGTCTAGCTCAGGAGACTCCTACAATCTTTTTAAAATGGACACACTGGGAGCAGCTAAGAGACACAGTGGACAGAGCCAGTCCTGAAGTCAGGAGGACCTGAGTTCAAATCTGACCTTGGACACTTAACACTTCCTAGTTGTGTGACCCTGGGAAAGTCTCTTAACCTCAACTGCCTCAGAAAAAAATAATAATAAATAAAAATAAAAATTGACATACTTCCAGAAAAATATATGGTAAACATAAAAGACTAATTATAAGGGACTCAATTAACTCAAACTGTTTACTTCTTATATGTGAAAATATTAGTAATATCAATTAATAATATAATTTGAGTGGTCTTGGGATGAGCTGAGTATATGGGATGATTCTAAAATAAAATAATAAAACTGTGTAGGGAGAGATAAAAGGAGCAATTATCTCATACACATGAGGCATAAAAGGAAAAAAAAACTGATGCAGAAGAAGCTAATGAGAGGAGATCAGGAAGTGCTGATATCTTAAGTGTTTACTGGGGATGGATTAAAAAGGGAACAACACATACATATGTGTATGTATGTATGTATACACATATATTATTTACATTTACAAAATTATACACATAAATATATGTATAAAAGTCTTCTAAATTCAGGAGGAAACAAGGGCAAGGGGACAGGGTGAGGAGAGAAGATAAAGGAGGGATTCTTAGAAGGATGGATAGATTAAGGAATAGGAGGACAAAGTAGAAGATAGAAGTAAAACAAAGGAATGAGAAGGATAGAGTAAGTGGGGTGAAAAGGATAATGAGGGAAATAGGAAGGAAAAAATATACAATAAGTAATGGGCTGAATTTACTCATAAAATGGAAATTAATAACAGATTAAACATTTGAATTCAACAATATATTGCTTTCAGGAAAATAAAAATGAGAAATGCCCACAAAGATAAAATAAAGGGCAAGAGTAGAATTTCATATGTACCCAAAAATAAAAAAATTTTAAAAACCAGGGATAGTAATCATGATCTCAGACAAAGTAAAAGTTAAAACAGTTTTAATCAAAAAAAAAAAGAAAAATGGAGAAACTACATTATGGGTCAGGAATAGTATTCAATATTATTTTAGATCATTTAAAATGATTGAACAGTATAAAATACCTGAATGTAAACCCACCAAAATGTACACAGAAACTATATGACCATAAATGTAAAACACTTTTTATAAAAATAAGTCAGAGCTACGTAATGGAAGTAACATTTATTGTTTTGAGGTAGGTAAGGCTAATATAATTTTTAAATGACAATTTTATCTAACAAATCTAACTGTCATTCTGATTAAATTACTAAAAAAATTACCTTACCAAATTAAGACAAAATAATAACTAAATTCATTTGGAACAACAAAAGGTCAGGAACTTCAAGGAAATTGGGGTGGGGGGAGGGAAGATGTAAAGGAATTAGATTCAGCAGTCTCAGATCTTTAACTATTTTAAACTATATTATAAAGTGAGAGAATTGTTGAAGTGTAAAATGGATAATTTCAAATATTTTAAATTAAATTTTTCTTGAATAAATAAAACTTATGTAGCCAAGAATAGAAGGAATACAGAAAATTGGGGGAGAGGAAACTTTCATAGACAGTCTCTCAGACAGGATGTGATTAAGTTGGAATATTGCTGTGATATAGGAAATGACGAGGTGGTTTGTTTCAAAAAACATGGAAAGACTTGGACTTTTGAAGGAAGATGCTATCCACTTCAGAGAAACAGATGACAAGTAGAACTAAGCCATAATACACAAATGTATATGAGTATATACAAGTATCTGTGTGTAGATAGATAGATAAATATAAACTTAATTGTAGCCTTCTTGAGGGGGAAGGAAGGAGGTAAAAATAAAAAGTACCCAGCAAAGAATAAAAGAAAACCAACAAGGAAGTAAAGAAAAGCTGAGCAGTTTTGAAAACAATGTAGAGTACTTATTAAACAGCTTTTCAGTGAAATGGAAATTTATCATTTTATATTGAATCCTCTCATGTTCTTTTGTGTATGTGGCAATTTTTTTCTTTTTTCATTTTATATTTGTTTAAAATACATTTTTTAACATTTGCCCCCCCAAAAAAATGTATCCACTAGTCATACATGAATCAAGCTCAATAATAGTATCACAAAGCAGACACCACATGTGGGCTTCTGGGAGATATGATACAAAGATTTTTTTTCTCCAGTGGACAAGGCTTTTCAGACCCATGCTTTATGGGAATATGGAATCAAGGTGCATATGTCTAACATAACAATTAAGCTTTTTTAAAGATGGAATGAGCTGCTTTAGGGAGGTCACAAATTCCCCACTAATAGAATATGTCCAGTTAAAACTGGATAACTACTTGTCAAGGATATTGAAGAAAGAATTCCTGGCTAGACACATTTTAGATTAGTTGACTTCTGAGGTCCTCCTCAAACATGAGAGTCTATTTTCTAAAGCCATAGAACTATATGACTAAGATAAGGGAACTAGAATGATCAGATCTTCACCAAATGCTTCAGACCAAAGATATGGTGAAGTTCTTAGAAGATAGAGTATTTTAATACACTATTGATAGAACTGTGAATTGATCCAATCATTTTGGAGAGTAATCTGGAATTATGCCCAAAGAGTTATAAAATTATGTATACCCTTTGGCAATACCACTATTAAGTCTGTTTCCCAAGGTAATCAGGGAAAAGAGCAAAATTTTACATATTCTAAAGTATATTTGGCAACTCTCTTTGTAGTAGCAAAGAAATGGTAATTAAGGGAATGCTCATCAATTGGGGAATAGCTAAACAAGTTGTAGTGTATGATTGTGATGAAATATTACATTGCTATCAAAAATGATGAACAATTTGATTTTAGAAAACAACATGGAATAATAGAGTGAAATGAGCAGACCCAAAAGAACATCGTAGACGGTCATAGTAATATTGCTTTAAGAACAATTTTGAATGACTAAGGTATTCTGAATATTATAAATACACAAAGGACCTATGAAGGAAGATGCTATCTACCGCTAGAGAAAGAATTGATAAGTAGAAGTATACATAGTGTGATATGTGGGTATATACATATACACATGTGTATCATGTACATGTGTGTGTCAAGTAATGGCCTTCTCTAGGACAGGGTAGAAAGGGAGGAAAGGATACAGTTTGAAATATTAAGTGTAATAAAAACAAAAACAAAAATACATGTTTAAAAAATAATAACCCTTAAAAAAGAAGAAGATAGATTAACACTTAGATTCTTAGCTTGTCAGAACTGAAAGGAATCGTAGCAGTGGATAGAGTACAGGATCCCTAGTTTAGTGCCTCAGACATTTGCTAACTATGTGGACCTGGAGAAATCACTTTAATCTCTTCGAATCTCAGTTTTCTTGTTTGGAAAAAGGAATATAATAGCACCTACCTCCTAGAGTCCTTGTGAACAAAAGAGTTTACATAAATAAAGCACTTTCCAAAGCTTAAAGCCCTATATAAATGGTAGCCATTATAATTATTCTTGCCAAAAAAAGTCACTGGCACTATCAAATGGTTCACCACCAAAAATAAATATATTTTACCTATTGAAATATTTACCTAAAGAAGATGCATCTGTTTTGCTGTTTCACCCTAAGGATCATGGGACCTTTCCATATGACTCTTCTATGTGTTGCCTCCTTCATTAAAATGTGAGCTCTCTCTCTCTCTCTCTCTCTCTCTCTCTCTCTCTCTCTCTCTCTCTCTCTCTCTCTTTCTCTGTCTCTCTGTCTCACTCTCTCTTTATCTCTTTCTCTCTGTCTCTCTGTCTCTGTCTCACTCTCTCTTTCTCTCTATCTCTGTCTCTCTGTCTCTGTCTCTCTGTCTCTGTCTCTGTCTCTTTCTCTTTCCCTCTCTCTCTCTCTGTCTCTCTATCTCTGTCTCTCTCGCTGTCTCTGTGTCTGTCTCTCTCTTTGTCTCTCTTAGTTTCTCCCTCCCTCCCTCTCTTCCTCCCTGTCCCCCCCCCTCTCTCTCTCCACTCCCTTCTCCTCCACAGTCCATTTAGTGCCAAGAGAGCACCAAGGACTTGAAGAAAAGAAAAGAAAGGGAAAAGATAAATAGGAAGGCAAGACTAACTTCTAGAAGCTTTAGAGGGAAAAATAATAAATCTATCCTTAAACTCCAATTACACTTTAAACCAATGATCCCATGGTATTGCTTAATTTTGTTTTATGGGGAAAAAGAGAACAGAGCCAAGTTAATAAACTTTTGAAAAGTGGCCACTCCACATACGTCACAAACTTCCTGTCAAGAAATGGAATTTCTGAGATGTAGTCATTCTGCCCTGACCACCAGGGCCAGAAGAATACCAAAAGCTCAAAGGCCTTTACCAACACTCACTGGTCAGTCTTGGGAAGGTGGCTAAAAGGAGAGAGGGAGGGCCTCCTCTTCTAAACCCTGGAGAATTAGGAGGCAGATGTGTCCCCACTTTAGGAAAGGCCAAGCTATAGGGGAAAAAAAAAACTGGTTTGTAAATGCACACTTGTGGAGTGGTTATTAAACCACTACATTTACATTAACTTATTTACATTTACATTATTTACATTTATTTTGTTTACATTTCTTTACAGACATAATTCTCTGCCCTAGGAGGCAGAGATGCTCTGGAATATTTACAAATATAATTCTCTTTATAAGAATTTGATTTATACTCTTTCCAATAATACATCTGCAGGGTCAACAGCATAGGGCCCATAGTGTGGTAAAGTGGGATCTTTGAGAAGACTCGTTATTTACTGGAAATAATCCCCAATCCTCAATAGCTGTCTTTTCCACTGGTAGCAAAATCATCACTATATTCTAGAGATTATTCAGTGTAGCCCTTTTATTTTATAGCTGGGGAAAGTGAAAAAGTTCACTGGCTTGTTTGGTAATCCAACAAGTAGTAACAGAACAAGAATTCGAACTCTAAACTCAGGTTGCCTAACTCCAAGTCTCAGGCTCTTGGCATTATACTCTGCTGCTTTTCTGGGATAGAAATCATACATTTACACCTAGAAGTACCCAAAAGATCACTGAATGCAACCTGCCATCTTACAGATAAAGAAACCGAGGACTTGGAAGGCTCAATAAAAATTGTTCAGTGTTAAACAGCAGTAAGTGCTTAAAGTGGGATTTGAAAATCAGATCTTCTTGATTCTAATAAGCCCAGTGATCTACTCTCTACTTCAGCAGGCCTCTCAACTAGATTCTACACCCACTTATGAGCTAAGTAGTTCATTTGAGATTTGGGTAGGGAGACAACCAAGATGTTCTTCCAAGGCTCCATTCTTCTCCTTATAATTCTAGGAGGCTGTGGTCCCATCTCTGCACCCAAACAACAAAACAATTCAATGAGAGGAAAAAACAGTATATATTAATCCTATTGTTCAGCTTCATCAATCAAGCAAGTGGTTTGCTAAGTATCTTCTAATTGGAGCTGCAGGGGGATAGAGTGCCAGGTCTGGAAACAGGAAAATCTGAATTCAAATACATCTTTGGGCATTTACTAGCTATGTGACCCTGGGCAAGCCACTTAATCCATCTACACCCAGAGAGAGGACTGTGGGAACTGAATGTGGATCACAACATAACATTCTCACTCTTTTTGATGTTCATTTGTATTTTGCTTTCTTACTCATTTTCTTTCCTTTTTGATCTGATTTTTCTTGTGCAGCAAGAGAATTGTACAAACATGTTTACACATTGGATTTAACATATATTTTAACATGTATAACATATTTTGGACTGCTTGCCATATAGGAGGGGGGAGGAAGGAGGAGAAAATCTGAAACACAAGGCTATGCAAGTGTCAATGTTGAAAAATTATCTGTGCATATGTTTTGAAAATAAAAAGGCTTTCTGCCTTCTAGGGGAGGGGGTGGAGGGAAGGAGGGGAAAATTCGGCACAGAAGGGTGTGCAAAGGATAATGTTGTAAAAAATTAACCATGCATATGTACTGTCAAAAAAAATGTTTAAAAAAGAAAAGAAAAGAAAAGAAAAGAAATAAAAAAGAAAATAAAAAGGCTTTAATAAATGAATGAATGAATGCATAAATTATGTCTGGGCTTGTGGATTTGAAAGACTAGTTTACTAGTCTAAAAAAAACTAATAATATTTATCTAATGTCTTAAACTTTTCAAAGTATTTTCTATATGTTGTCTCGTTTGTGCCTCACAGCAAGCTGATGAGATAGGTGTTATTTTTATGTCCATTTTATTGATTTGGAAAACTGAGCCTGAAATAGTTTTATGTGTCTTATCCAATCACATGTGGTAGAATTTGAACTTGAGACTTACTGAGTAAATCTAGCACTCCAGCCACTGAACTACCCATAGATGGAAAAAGTACAGCCATCATGTTTTGGAATGTATGGACCCTTTCTTTTTGTCAAAGATCTCCTTGGGAAAAGTGGTTGGGAAGCTGAGTCTCTGTGTGCCTGAAATTTTGTTGTTGTTCCTTCTCTAGCTCATTTTACAGATAAGAAACTGAGGCATATAGGGTTAAGTAATTTACCCAGAGTCATATATTAGTATCTGAGGCCCGATTTGAATTCATGAAAATGAGTCCTCTTATTTCCAAACCCAGTGCTTTATCCTCTCTGACACCCAGCTGCTTCTACCAACATTTTATTTAAATAACTACAAATGACGTTCTAAAACGTGTAGACCGCATTACAACTCCACCAACAATGCATCGCCTGGAACCAGTCTTTCACTTGTGATACTCATTTGGAGGGTAGGGAAAGGGATAGTTGTTGGCGCTTGGTGGGGAAAGAGACTACTTATTTCTTTTTGTTGCTATTGTACTTTTTCTTTTTTTTTTTTTCACAGAACTATTTGAATCAACTAGCCGTAGAAACTGTTTATTTCTTTTTGTTGCTATTGTACTTTTTTTTTCCCACAGAACTATTTGAATCAACTGGGGCAGATATTACTTATTTCTTTTTTGTTGCTATTGTACATTTTTTCCACAGAACTATTTGAATCATTTAGGGGTAGACACTACTTATTTCTTTTTATTGTTATTGTACTTTTTTTTTTCCCACAGAATTTCACAAAATTGAATCAACTAGTCTGGTAAACCCAATCAACAATTGTTATTTGTGATTTGTTCTCGAAAGGAGGTGATGTCATGACATGGCATTCACTTAAATAGGTTTTGAAGGCGGGAGGGCTGTGCAAGTTCGGCCGCCTCACTTTCCCCTCCAGAGCCACCTGGGTCCAGTGACAAGATGTAGATGAGGATGGTCCTGGATAACAATAAGTGATAGTAACGTGAGCCGAGGAGCCAACGGCAGCGGACGCAGTAAGACCACGCTCCCAAGAGCAGATCCACAGGCCTTAAGATTGCCGTCCTCCAGATTCTCCTCAAATCACGAAATAATTACTGAGAATCCTTGAGAGGTTCGGAGGAGGACTGAAAGATTCTCTGATGAGTTAAGTGATGGAGAGGCAGAAACAAGGCCACGGGGCGGGATTTGGTGGCGGAGAGGGGAAACTAATTCTCTTCGATGCCTGTGATCTCCACTAGGACTAGAGAAAGTGAGGGTCTGTGTCTTCGGCTGACCTTTCCGCAATGAAAGATAGCAGCAGAACCCACAGTCCCGAAGACTGAGCGGAACCATTTCTAGCTCTAATAGAAAGCCTGCGGGTCCGGCACCCGCCGGCTGGGTCCGGCTCCGGCCAGCTGGGCCCGGCAAGGTTTCTCCTCCGGGCATTACTTAGTCCGTGGGTCCGAGGCGAAGGGGTCAGGGAAACGACCTTCAACATCTGAGGCCCTGCGTCCTCCGTCCCTCCGGCTCAGCAACCTGCCCGGCGTTTCAAAGTTGTTTTCCCTGGGTCTATAATTACGGCTCGGGAGGGGGCAGCCTCGCCGCATTCCAGCGCTCGGGCAGGCCTCGGCAGCCAGCGCAGTTCTTTTGATCTTCAGGAAAAGTGGCTGCCCTTTCCGACGTAACCTCTCACCACCCTCCCCGCGCCCCGCGTGTGATGTGGCTCCGTCGCTGGGGTGCCTCGGAGGGAAAAAAGAAGAAGAAGAAGAAAAGAAAGAAAGAAGGGAGAGGGGAGAGAAAGAAAGAAAGAAAGAGGAAGGAAAGAAAGATATCCGCCTGGTCCGAGACACCTCCCCGTCCCCACCCCCACCCCCGTCTCCCTGGTTGACACCGCGGAGACAAAAGCTGGTTTTAATAAAGTTTAAAAGGGCGGGATGAAAAGAAGATGAAATGGAGCAGCCGGGCGCGTCTTCTCGCTGCTCAGCCCCGGACCTCGCTCCGCGCCGCGCACCTCGGGGGGAGCCTGCGAGGCGGCCCGGCCCAGCTAGCCTCGGCTGCCCCTGGGGCGCAGCCAATTACGGGGCTCGCTCGGCCTTCAAAGGGAGCAATTATACTTAAGTAAAGCAATGAATAGAGATTACAGCTTGCCGGCAGCTTGGAAAACAGAAAGGGCGCTTTGAAGGCGCGCCCCACCTCGGGCCGAGGCGGGCTCTGCGCGCCGCTCGGATAATTGGCCCAGTGTCCTGCCCCTGAACCGGGCGCGCAGGAGGCCGCGGCGGCCCATTGGAGGGAGCGAGCCGGGGAGCGAGCGGGGCGGGCGGGCGAGCGTTGCGACGGGGGCCCTCGGGGAGCAGGGGCCCGCAGACAAAGTCAGCTTCCTAGTGACGCTCTCAAAGAGCCTTTGATTGGAAATTGCTTTGGCAGGAGGGCTCACCTGCAGAGCGGCGTCTATAGTCCTTTTGAAAACCCAGCAGCTGCCAGGGGCTGTAAGCCTGGGCACCTAGTGGGACAAAGAATAGGAGATGGGGAGCCTTTGAATGAGAGGCCACTTAGAAACAGAAGGCATGTGCCAAGCTTGCAAAATTAGAAAGAAAAGTGCTCTTCAGAGTTTACTAAATATTTGAAGGAGACTTTCTTTTGGCCCCGCTATTCTGTCCCCCTCATGTGAATAACAATGGCGGTAACAAAGTCTCGGGTCCGCAGAAGTACACACACAATCAGCCAATGAAAAGGGCCGCAGAGTTAACTGAAGTGTGGAAGCCATCAATTAAACGGAGCCAAAGCTCAAATCCCAGCAGGAAGTGCGCATTCGAATGCAGAGTTATGGAGGCGGGAGAGAGGGAGGGAGCAGATGCCCCATCAATGTGTTTATATAATTAATTACCGGCCGCGGAGAGCGGAGCAAGGTCTATTTCGCATCTGCAAGGAGGAGCTGCTGCATTTTTGCTTTTCTCAGGAAACTAACCCGAGTGCGTTTTTTGTTGTTTTGTTTTGGATTTTTGCTCCCCAGCGCTGCCGGAATCCCCAGAAGCTGGGTAAAGTTACACTGGAGACAGTAGTTATGCATGCAGGTCATAAAACTAAAAGGGGGCAGAGAAAAAGGGGGGGGGCCGAATGGGGTAAACACATTGTTCCAGCTTGGGAAGGAGGGCCCGGCTTTTTCAGGATCTTTTTTTCCAGGACAGTTTCTTCATTAAAAATAATAATAATAAATAAATAAATTCTCACTCCAGGCCAGGACCTTCTGGAAACCAGGGTCTGGCTCTCGAGTCCATTTCTCAGGCGCCTCCAAAGCATAGCCCACAATAAGCAACACCGGGGAAAGTGTCCGGGGTTGTTTAAGTTCAGGGTGACGTCTAGATGAGTGAACCCCACCAGCTGGCTGGCCCCAAACGCCCACCTGGGTGGCCCACAGAGAGGCCACTGCTTTTCCCTGATTTGTCTGTCACAGTTGAAAATCAGTTGTCCCTAGAAGCCTGGGAAGAGAAACAGGCCCATTCCCCCCTCTCTGACCCCCCAAGACAAAGCAAATCTGGGCTGGTGTTTCTCTTTTGAAGTGTTTCTCAATCACCTTGATTAGAAGGAAGCTTTTGCAGGTCCCTAACCGTGTCTTATTGGGCTCTTCACCTGGTTATTCCTGTCCCCCAGGGCTGGGTAGCACTCCCTCCCTGCTACCTCACCTCTTAAAAGAATTCCTGACCTTCCTTTAAAGTTCTATCACATGCTACCTTCCACACAAGGCCTTTCCTCATCTTCCAGGTCTTAGGGCCTTCTCCCTGTTCCATATTACTTTGTATTTACTTTGCATATATTTTCCATTTTACTTCCCTCCGGGCATAATATTTCCACCACCACCATCCCCAGCGGAATGTAAGTTCCTTGCGGTTTTGTGTTTGTATTATGTGCTGGCAAGTGCCTAGCACAAAATGGGCCCTTTAATAAAAAGGTCTGGCCGGTTAATAAGTGCTTGGTGATGAATAAGTGAATTATTTTGAAAAACTCAAAGGAACGAGCTTGAAAAAAGAGAAAGCTTAAGAGACACAAAACCGTAGATTTAGAGATGAAAGAGACCATAGAGATCACCCTAACCAGCTTTCTCATTTTAAGGAACATGATGTCCAAAGTAGTCTGGTGGAAATTTGGTAGGAATGAATGGGGGTGGGGGAGGGGGGGTTCAAGATCATTTATTAAGCTCTTACTGTTGACCCTCCTCTTATTCAGGCATAGCAGCAAGGCAGGAAGGTCCAGTGATCTTTTACCCTATTCAAAGAACTGTAATTGGTGACTCCTTCCTCAACAAGTGCAGAGTGTCCACTTCAATTCCAATAGTCTAGAGGGACCTGAACCACAACTGTGGGAAAGGGGAATAAACTTGGAGGTCTAAATGAAGTAGGAATGGGGTTAGGATCGGAGAGTCAGTATTCAACCAGGAGGAAAAACAGGGAAAGTGTCAGTGGCAATAAAGCTATAAAGAAATAATCTCCCAAAGTGCTTTATTGTTTTCTCCCTTTCCCACCCCCAACCCACCCCCCCAATGCCCAAAAGCTAGAAGGGAATTTAGAAGTCATCTAGTTGGCTCTCTGAATCTCAGAGTTTTTTCTGTAAAATGAAGAAGACTGAACTCTAGGATCCCTTCCAGTTCTAAAGTCTAGAACTCTAGACTCTGATCTCTGAGGTCCTTGCTAACTGAGATTCCCTGGTCTCCATAGTAAAATGTCAAGAAAGTTGACTATTAGCAGGAATTTCTTCTGGATTCAAGAAGTGAGAGTGTGGCCCTATTTTTGCATATTCTGCCCCAAGGCTTTGGGTGTGAGTGGTATCCCCTAGCCTCTCCAGATGGATCTGTCTTCTGATCAGCTGTAATGGGAGTACAGACCACAGGTCGTTCCTGGCGAGGATAAAATGTGACTTTGTCAGAGCATTGCTTTTTAATATGGCATCTGGAATTCCACATAGGACACCGGCGTTTTCCTTGGAACCAGTGCTCTGAGTTTACATGGTGTGGCTGGTTTGATCTAATGTGTTTTCCCTCTTATATATGAAGTCTGGCTCCTATGCATCCTAAACCACTTACAGCTGCGTCTCAATGGTCTTTGTGTCACTCCATGAACACTTTGGTTCTTACCCCTGGGGTAAGGGAATAGAATCGTCTCAGTGGAGGTATACCTTGATGAAAACCTTCAGAGCCCAGGAGATCCCAAACAGCCACCTTCAGTTCTCCTATCTTCCAGCAACATCCAGATCACTTTTGTCTCCCAATGTGCTCTCACCCTTCAAAAAGCTGACCTAGTGAACACATGTTTCTCTGAAACAACCCCACTAATGTATTTTTGAAAATTCATTTCTGCAAAAAGCTGTACTAGACAGAGGCATGAACAAACTCAGCAGCCTCCCAGCATCCCAGACAGAAAGAGTCCCTGAGAATATACACACAAAAAAAGAAATTACATTGACCAAAGATAATTATTGATTTCATAAAAAACAAAATTATATCGTTCTTAGTGACTTGCCAAACACATTAGTACAACAAAACCAAATCCACCAGACTTCTCCCACCAGGAGCACATAAAGATGGACAATTCACATAGGATATAGGCATTATGAAGTTGCAGAAGAAACCCAGGTGTGATAGAAACTGAGACCCAAAGCTTACCTGTGGTCACTCAAGTAGAAACAGAACAAAGGTTCTGAAACTTACCTACTGACTTTTTACATCATACTATACTATCTCTCTCTGCTCCATGGCAGCCCAAGTCAATCCCTTGCCTCTTAGTAATAGGTGACTGTAGGTAGACCTGGGAGCATGGACTGACCTTGAGGATAGTGCTTATTTACTATTCATTTCTTCATTAACAAATATTTCTGAAGTGCCCCAGTGGGCAAGCCAGAGGAATTTGGCTCTCCAAAGAGCTGTTACATGAACTTCAACAGAGGAATTGACACAATACTCAAGGATGAGTTGATTCTAATACCTTTTAGGGAAAGCTAAGTACTCATCAAGCACATTTCCATTAACTTTTCAAACCTTTGGCTTTCCCAAACCTTTCCAAAGAGTTTTCAAATGGGCTCATATTATTTCATTTATCTCCCTAACAACCCTATGGGATGAATTAGTCAAATATTGTGATTACTATTTCACAGATAGTGATGACTGAAGGAAGAGTCAGAAAATGAAGTACATTTTCTTTTTTGTCTTCTTTTTCTTTTTATTATAGCTATTTTATTTATTTTTATCAGACCATGTCTGTGTTGGGAGCTCCTCATGAGCAACCTCCTCCTCAAAGCACACTGACACCTTTTCTGCAAATTTATAAGCTTAGAGAGTTCTTTGGAGGTACTTTGCAGTTATAATTAATGCTTCTATTGTTATTAATGCCTACTCTGATTTTTTTTTAGAGCTATAGATAGATGACAATATTGAAATGAGATCAGATTTATTCTAAAGCCCCAGAAGGCAGAAGGGGCATAAATTGAATAGAGATAAACTTTGGATCCTTACTCAATACTCCCAAAAATTTGTTCTCTCCTTAGAGAGATCTCTTTGAAGGTCTCCAAACAATTAAAAATCTTAAAATTATAATTTACTTCAGAGGTCATGTAAGTCCAACCTATGACTGACCAGGCATCTCTCTCTATAGAATTCACAAGCAGTTTTTCAGTTTCTACCTGGAGACCTCCAGTAACAGAGACTTACTATACCTTTTAAAGCAGTTCATTTCACCCTTAGATAATCCTCAACCTAGCCAAACAGTGATGTGCATAGCAGCAAGTTATGGAACACAACAGGCTCCACATCCAAAAAAATTATTTTGAATATTCTTTAAGTGTATCTTGGAGTTACTTTTGTGTAGATATTTTATGTCACATATTTAATATGTATGTCTCATCCTTCACTACAAATGTAAGCTCCTTGAGGGCAGGTACTAAATTTTTTGTTGTTTTTGTTGTGTATCCTCAGCACTTAGCAAAGTGCCTGGTACATAGTAGGTATTTAATTAATGATTTCTGGATGAATAAACAAATATTGTTTATTTTCCATCTAGGTTTTCCAAAAGTATAATAAAAACTAATTCCTATGGGTTGTGTTATAGTAAATTTACAATTGGAAAAAAAATGTGAAATTCATACAGTGCAACATGCCCATTTTAAAGCCAAGAAAACAAAAGCTGGAAGAATTGAAATGATTTGTAAAATGTCAAACAGTGTGTCTTTCATTTGATCCCTTTTTCTTCAAAACAAAAATATCTGATGAATTGATACCAATCTATTATTAAGGAATCTCTTTGGGTCTCTAAAATATACTATAAAGATTAGAAAGGAGATAGGTTAGGAAGTGAAGAATAATGAAGGTTCTGGAAGAAAGAAAAAAAAAAGGCAAAGAAAAATCTGTTTCACGGCACTTGGGCATCCAAAGCAAAGAGTAAAATGAGGGTCTCCTCCGTTCTGCCTTGGGGGATTCAGGCTGGTCCATTTGTAAGCAAAAAAAAAAAAAAAATCTTCCAAGTTCAATATCCTGCATCTCAGTGGAGATTTTTTAACATCTACAAGATACCCAGTCTTCACTTGTAGCCTCTAAAATGAACTGATAAAGTCATTTTCTATGTATTATGTTCATTTGGCTTCTCTAAATTATCCCCTGACTTAGTTGCAATTATAGACTACCATGGGAAACAGAACATGGGCTAGAGAGTGGGAAAAGGGCATGTTTCTGCTTGGCCTTTACTTCCAGAGTACCCGAACTCAACCAGACCTGGTAGTCTTCAACCTGAGTACAAAAAGGTCAAGTTTGGGATTCAAAGCACTTTGTCTTCTATTTTTTTCTGTAACATAAATCCTGGCACAAGAGGAAAAGTATAACTACAGAAATAATGTGTGTACTTTTTGATGTGTATCTTTCCTTCTACAGAATATTCTCATTTTATCGATGAGGAACTAAAGCAAATGAGAGTTAAGTGACTTGCCTAGGGTCACCCCATTGCACTACCTAGTTGCCCCAAAATTTGAGTTCAAATCTGGCCTCAGACACTAGCTATGTGGTTCTAGGCAAGTTAACCTCTGTCTACCTTAATCTACTAGAGAAGGAAATGGCAAATGACTTCTTATCTTCACCAAGAAAACGCCATGAACTATATTGATGTGCTATGGTGCACGGAATCACCAAGAGTCAGACAGGACTGAACAACTGAACAAAGTTGAACAATTTCATTCTCCGTCTTGAGAAAAATCAACCAAGAAAACAAAGCTGTTAGTAGCCAATTAATCATTAAAGGACTAAAGAAAGATAGAGAGGAAATAAAATTGTTCCTGTTTGCCAGCAAAGTTATGGTTTACATGGAAAATTCTAAAGAATCAGCAAAAATATTGAAACAGCTAATAGCTTCACCAAAGTTATAGGCTACAAAACAAAAGCTCAAAATCAGCAACATTTCTATATAATAAGAACAAAACACAAGAAGCAATATAATAGAGCTGAAAATTTCATTTCAAATAACTGCAAAATATAAAAAATAGTTTAGGGATCACACCAAAGACTCACATAGTTTTCAATTAAAGAATTAAAGAAATAGAGAATGGCAACAGTAAATGTTGGAGAGGTTGTAGAAAGATAGGCATACTAATACATTGTTGATGGAGCTGTGAAGTGGTTACAACCATTTTGAAAAGTAATTTGGAATTATGTAAAAAAAAGTTACTAACATACCCTTAGATCAGAGATTTTATTACTGGATCAGAGATTTTGTACCGCTAAGGAGGCCATTGGTAAGAAGACCTTAAGCTCCAAACTATTTACATCAACACTTTTTTGTGATAACTAGGAACTGAAAACAAAATAGATGTTCATCAACTGGTGAATGACTAAACAAATTGTAGTTCATGAATGTAATGGAATATTAATGTGCTATAAGAAATGATCTCTATTACAAATGCAGAGAAACATGAAAAGATCTCCATGAACTGATGCAGAATGAAGTCAGCAAAGCCAAGAAAACTATAAACATAGAAACTAAAATAATGTAAATGGAAGGAACAATTATATACCAAAAATATCAAAAGTAAATGTAACAAAACCATAAAGATTCAGCAAGATTTAAATGAAAAAGAAACTAAAAGACATTTCTAATCTATTCCTTCATGGAGGTGAGAGGTCACCAAAAAAACATTCTGCATATGTTTTCAGACTTTTCAATGTATCAATTAGTTGTGCTAAAAAAAAATGCTATTTGTCATGTAGGACAGGGTAAGTATATATGTGATTTTAAAGGGATGTAAGAAAAAAAATCTCAGGAACTTTTTTTAAAATAACAAATTAATCATTCCAGGCATTGATATCCACCCCCCCAAAAAAATTAATGATATAAAAAATAATGTAACATAGGTACTAGTCAATCAGAGTCCACTCACTGCTTAGGATATGAACAATATATGCTGACTAGCATATATTTGCATAAAAGCTTGTCAAACTGCTTCATAATGGAAAGTTCTTTCCCTACCCATGTCAAAGCAAGAGTCAGTATCCCTTGACTATTTCCTGTCAGTTAACTTTTGTTTTTGTTCAGTCCTGTTCAACACTTTGTTACCCTGTGGACCATAGCATACCTAGGTCTGTCCTTGAGGTTTTCTTGGCAAAGATACTAGAGTAGTTTGCCATTTCCTTCTTCAGGAGATCACCTTTTATCAGAGGTCTCCTCTATGATCTCTCCATCGTCATAACATAGCTCCTAGTTTCACTGAGCTACACAAGGCCCTTCACCTTGTGTGTGTGTGTGTGTGTGTGTGTGTATATATATATATATATATGATATATATATATGTATATATATTTATTTATTTGTATATACAAGGCCCCCATTACGATACAAGGCAGTGATTTGGATGGGGGTTCAGTTTACTTCAAAGTAACAAAGAAAAACTGAATTGGCTATTGAACATACATACAAGAAGTTCGAGCCATGAGTTGTCCATCTCTTTCCTAGAAGC
This sequence comes from Sminthopsis crassicaudata, assembly GCF_048593235.1. Taxonomy (NCBI): domain Eukaryota; kingdom Metazoa; phylum Chordata; class Mammalia; order Dasyuromorphia; family Dasyuridae; genus Sminthopsis; species Sminthopsis crassicaudata. Next base: position 624,715,881 of record NC_133618.1, read on the forward strand.
TTTTGAGCAGGGATGAAAAAATGCTATGGGCTTTAACATAGGAGAATAAGTGTCAAGCAGCAGCAGAGTGAATGTCCAGGTCTACCTTTCCTCCACTCCCTCCCCCCATTGGACTGCCACATAGCCGGGAACACCATGGTGTCTCTATTTTTTTTAACTCTGTTTATTTTTTCTTGATCTTAGGTGAATAGGTGTCAGAGATAAAACAGATCAGGGTATGTAATTGTGAACTTCAAAGGGTGAAAATAGCCATCCAAGGCCCCTGCAGTAACCAGAACCAAGTGGACGCCAACTTAAAAGAGACTGCCACATGCTCTCACCACACGCCAACTCTTCTATTACATGATTAATCTCAACCAATCTTCATTGCTTCTCTGATTCACCTGACCACACACACTGCAGCAAAGTAGATGGATTGACCATCTTTGCTGGTCCATCATTAGAACTTATTTCTTCCAGGAACCCTTTGGACTGTTTGGCAGATGTCCCAGGTGCTGTGGACCACAGTTTGCAAAATACCGGATTATGTGATCTCCACAGTCCCTTGCAGTGCTAATATTCTATCTTCTTATGACCTGAAACACTGACTTGGTGTTTGAGTTTCCAATATCTCCTTTTTCCTATGAGGTTCATATTCTAAATCACCATATTGTCATATTGCTTTAAGTTAACATTCATAAATCTGGCTGAACCAACTATCTGTCTGTCATCTGTGTTTTCCTTAAACCAGATACCTAACTGAAATGCCAAATGGAAATTAACTATATGAACTAATGTTGAATATTTACATTATACAATGAAGCCAAAGGATATATAAGGCCTTCGTGACTGTGGTCTAGGCTCTCCACAAGACAGGGTCAGGATGCTGTGTGGTCCTGCCTGTCCACAGTACTAGGTCACAGGAGTGGGCTTTCCAATTTTCCTTCAGAACCTAGGCGCTGTTGGGTGGTTTGGCCCCCACACAAGTGACACAACTCATGGATGGGGAATGAATCCAGGAAGCATACCCTCCCACCTCCATCAGCCCACTCCCAGTACATAGTTTTCAAGAAAAAAGAAGAGAATAAGTTCACATTTATACATTGCTTTACAGTTTACAACAATCCTATGAGATAGATAATGAAAACAGCATTAGACCCATTTTTATAACAGATTCAGAAATGGAGCCTTCAAGTGACAACATGATTCCCAAATCACACCATTGAATTGGGAAAAATAGTATTCAAATTCAGATCTTCAGACTCTACATTGAAACTCTTTCCATTAAACTCTCATGAGCCCCCAAAACAAGAGTGTTGGCAAGAAAGAAGATAGGAGAAGCTGAGGAAGACATCTCTATGGCTCCACACAAATAAAATAAAAGTAAGAGACATAACCAGCACTCAGGACAAGTAGCACAAAACCTCTTCCCCTACCCCAAAAACCAGGGCTGCTGCTGAAGTTGCCATAGACAGGGGCAAAGGAGAGGCAGGGCTCACCCCAGCCCACAATCCCTAGTACTTAGTTATTTTAACTAAGTACTCTTGCTAACTGGGTGCCGGGTCTGTTGTTTCTATATTCGATTTTGCTGGAGTGCAAAGTTTGGAATTTCCCACTCTCCAACTGTGGTAGCCTTGACCAAAATCCAACAGGGTCACCAAGAATCACAACTGAAATGATTCAACAACATAAATTAGCTGTTAAGAGGTAACAACACAATTCAGTGTACAAGGCAAGGTCTACTAAACACTCCATGGAAGATAGAAAGGCTGCTTCTCACACAACTTCTGTCTGGGATCCCACTCCACAGGGGCGTTGTGAAAGCACCAACCATCCCTCCAACAGAAAGGGTCCTTGGGGGAGACAACACTCCACAAAGAAATTTATATGGGGTCACTAATAAGAGCAGCAGGGAAGGGAAGGAAAAGCAAAAGGGAGGGGAGGGAGAGCAAGAGAAGGAAGGGAAGGGGAAAAGCTTCCAGAAGCAGCTTCAGTGGAAGAAGGGGACAGGACTTAGGGTGGGACTTTCCAAGATGAGAAAGGCTGAATGTTCCAGTATGAGACATTTTGGTTTTTTCCTTCAGACTTTTTACACCATTCCATACCTAAGCTATTGCCAGGTCTCTTAGATCTTCCTTCCATGCCATCTTGAGTTTGTCCTCCATTCTCCTCTCCCATAGCTACCACCTTAGTTCTGGCCTTCATCATCTCTCACCTGGACTATTGCAATGGCTTCTTAATATAATTGTCAAAATAATATTCCTAAAGAATAGCTTGTACTGTTTCACTGCCCTGTTTATTTTAAAATTCAAACTCTTCTATTTTTTTTTTCATTTAAAGCCATCTTATTTGTGCAAGGTTTGCCATTCCTCTTCACACATTCTATATTCCAGCCAAGATGCCGGCTTCCTGTTCCTCATACAGGACATGCCTTCTTCTCCCAGCTCTGGGACTCTGCAAAGGCTGTCCCTGAATGCCTTCTTTCCCAAAACTCCATCTCTTAAGTACCTACCTTCTTTCAAAACTCAACTTAAACATCACCTCCACATGAGATCTTCCTGATCTTTCCCAATTCTTAATGCTCATAAAGAAATACGTTCTCTTTATTGGGGTACATTTTGTTTTTGCTAATATAATTACATGTTATTTCCTGTGATGGAACTTAATATGGTCCTTAAAAGAAAAGAAGCCTTCCTTTTTGTCTTTGCATTTAACACTTAACAGTGTTACATTTAGCACTTAACAGCACTTAACAGGGCCTGATAAGTAATTTGCATTAATAAATATCTATTGATTGATATTAGGTTGATTTATTTGGTCATTAATGTATAATATATTTTCCCAATGAAATCTTTTTATTCAAATGTGACCATTGTGAAGTCTAATAGCCATTGGCTAAGCAAATAGATGGAGCATGGATTGAGGATTGGACCTAAAGTTAGGAAGACCTGAATTCAAGTAATTACTAGCCATAGGGATCTTTAGCCTTTCTTAACCTCAGTTTTCCCATCCATAAACTGGAAGTTATAATAAGTACTTATTTCACATGGTTGTTGAGAGCATCTAATAAAATAATATATGGAAGGCATTTTTCAAACTTTAAAGCACCATATAAATTCTGGCCATTATTATCGGTAACTCTACAAAATGCATTTTTTATTTTATCTTTGTTACTCTGTAGGTATCTACGTGGTCTCTTTAGGGATGCAGCATAGAATAATGGGTAAACTGCCAGACTTGGGATCAGATCCAGAAGACATGGGTTCACATCTTATCTTCCACAGTTACCAGCTGTTGTGACCATGAAAAGATGGTTGTATTATCATTGTTTAAACTGCCTCCTTTTATATTTAAAGTTCTATTATTAAATATAAAGTTAATTATATTTTAAATTAGAAAGAAATCTAAAGATAATTTTGTCCCTGAGTGTTCAGATGAGGAAACTGAAGCTCAAAGAGATCACAGGATCAAAGATTCAAAGTTATCAGAAGCCTTAGACATTATCTAGTCCCACTCCAACTACACATGGAAAAACTAAAGCCTACAGAGATTAAATGATATCCCAAATTCACGTAATAAGCAGTAATGATAATAACAACAACAATAATAGCTTTTAGGCAAACAAGAGACTTTTTTTATCTTATCGCTTCACAACAAGCCTAGTGTGGGAAACTCTATTATTGCTCCATTTTACAGATGAGGAATCTGAGGAGCAGATAATTAAGTTGTTTGTACAGGGTCACAAGATTTGTGATTTGTGCAAGATTTGAACACAGGATCCCTGACTCCCAGATAGAGTACTCTATGAATTGCACTACCTCATTAGTGATAGGACTCAGATTAGAAACCAGTTTTTCCAGCTCAATGTGATTTCCACTATTCAACAAAGCTCTGGCTTAGGGCTGAAGGCCCTGAGAAACCTTAAAGACAAGCGATTTTCCTCTATCTCATATACAGATAAGAAAACAACCTACTATTATCTGTTTAAGTTGGCTTATGGGGTCTCAGGCAGAGAGAATCTATTTGTTTGAAGAGAGATGAGAGAAGAACTTGTCTTTCTCTTATTCCCAAGATTCATAAAGAGGGAGCCAAGACCCAAGCAGGCCCCTTCCTCCCATTTTCCAAACTTGATCATTTTCCCCCTCTGGGAGCTGTCTGGACCCCAGGCCTCTCTCAATCCCACCCCTTTTCTATGAGCCTTAAATACTAGCAGCATGATGTTTAGATTGATCTAAGTACTACACATTTTGAAACCAAATATCAGCAATTAGTCCTCCCATTCTTTTCTGCCAAATCCTGTGCTCCCAGCTCTCTGGCTGATGGCAGAGCAGCCCTCTCTAACAGAGGTGGGGACGCAGCTTCAGGGGGTAAGTGATATCATCAAAGCTGCAAAAGAAACGTCTTTCTGTCTTGGAATTCTCTTGCTGGGTCTCTTTCATTGCCTTCTTTTTTTATGAGGCAAGCACTGCTGGGCTTTTTAATTTAATTGTGTGTTTTTATAATTTTGTACAAATGCCCAGAGACCTTCAGGCAACCCAGATAGTGAGGGAATGTAGGTGGGCATTTTGTAAGCCTAAATGAATGGATAAATAAACGAATAAATAAGTATATGCTAATTAATTGAGTACATGCATGTGTTTGTGAATGAACAAATGTTAGGAGACAACATGGTACAGTGGGAAGGATTCTGGATTTGTAGTCAGAGGACGCAGACTAAAATTCCTATTTTGCTACTTAAAAACCAGATAATTTTAGGCAAATTTCTTCTCCTTTCTGCTTTATTTTCCTCAACTGATGAATGAGGGGGTACATCTAGATCAGGGCTTCTTAAGCTTTTTCCACTTGAAAATTCTTTTCACGGAAGAAATTTTTCCACTACCCCATCTCGAATCTGAGCCTGAGTTCCCGACAGTGTTCCTGCATGCGCAGTGCAAAATGCACGTGTGTGTTCAGAATCAAGGCTGCCCCCAAAGTGCAGCGATGAAAAATGGACAAGGACTGCCAAAAACACTTCGGGTTCATCATGCGTTTGATTTTGAAGTATGTTTAGAAACCTTTGATTGTTGCCAAATTTTTCACCACCTGTGACCTACAGTTAAAAAGCATTGATCTAAATGACCTCCGAGGTCCATTCCTATCATAATTCCATAATCAAATGAAGGAATAAATTGAAGTCATTGTCTAAAACTTGGAGCCCTAAATTAAGGCCTTTTCCCATTTGAAGTAAGGAATGATTCATAGATATTTCAGACTGGACATGGGTTATAAGAGGTAAGTGTTGACAACAGTCTCAGATAGCTCAGGGGGAAACCCATGATGGAGGAAGCACCAGAACCGTGCCCTCCATCCCCAGTTTCCATGAGTGCTGTCACCACCATCAAGAGCCTACCTACCACCACCTACCATTTCGCCACTGAAATCAGCAGCCTCCAGAGACATCCCTGGAGAGCCACTCCTTGGAATCTACCCAGTCTAGGAGATTTGAGAACTAGGGTTGGCCCCTTCTTTATCCATAACTGGAACTTCTCTAAATTGAGCTTTTCCTGCGTTGCTAGGAACCCAAGACACTTGCTGGGGTGGGACACAACCAACTTTTTACCACCCAGGAGTTAAAGGAGCCTAGGGCAAGGAGAAAATGAGGTGGTCTTGTCAAGGGAGACAGAGATCAAGCTCACTTCTGAAACCACTCACCCAATTGGCTACACAATTTTTAAAAGTCTGGATTGATATTTAAGACCTGAATTAAATTAGATACTTAGTTTTTAATTAACCCCCATCTTAAAGGGACTTTTTTCCCCAAACATAATAAGCCCCAGGCACCACTGTGTCTTACAAATGAATTGTACCCAGATGTCTACACTTGACTCTCTATTTTCCAATTATCTTTGATCAAGAAGAAGAATTCCACAGATCTCGTTTCGAGAACTTAATTGGCTTCCTTATATTTCTCTATTGCTGCTCCTCCTGATTGCCAGGGCTGACTATGTGTCTGTCCAACTCTGGCTCTGGCTCCCCAGACCTGGCTTCTCTCCATCAGTCTAGTGCAGACTGTCTGCACTTCAGTGCTTTCCCAGGGGCTACCAATATTTGCCTTGGTCCAGCCAGAGACTGTGTTCACACTCCTAACATGCCCCCTCATTCTGCTTCATGTCTCCACTCCTGCGACCTTGACCCACTCTGCTGAGAGCCCTGACGGACAGCTTGGCCCCTTACCTTGAGCACTGATTTTTAACCCTGCCCATAAGACTGCCCCATTCAGCCTGGTGGCAGATTAAAGCTCAAGGACACCCATGTGCCATGTTACTCAGAAAAATTCTAAGGTGGAATGGTAGAACTCTCCTGATGACGAAGGGGGATGATGAAGGACAGGTTGCTTGGCTCAATTCATCTTACCTAGCTGTAGCACTTGTCCAAATGTCCCTGTTTAAGCATCGCCTAGGCTTGAAAGTCTAGTTTCTCTTCAGACTCCAGGTCTCTTATTTCATACAAAAGAACAATCAGGTGATACACTGGATACAGGCCCAAACCTGAAGTAAAGAAAACTCCTCTGCTTGAGTTCAAATTCAACCTTAGACACTTCCTAGTTATGTATCCTTGAGCAAGTCACTTAACCCTGTTTACCTCAGTTTCTGAAAAATAAACTGAAAAAGGAAATGGCAAACTCCACCATCTTTGCCTCAAAAAACCCAAATAAGACCATGAAGAGTTGGACAAGAACCAAACAACTGAACCATAGCAACGCCAAATTGAATACAATAATAGAATCTGGGCTTTAACAATCATATAGAATGTACAAAGAAATTATGGCCCAGAAAACCTAACTGTAGAATGACCAGACACACTAATTAACACAAGTACTGGCTTGGTCTCTTGAAGTAGTCTTAAATTCTACTGTTTCTCAATAATAGAGCACGTCTAGAGAGTGTTTTATGGTTTACAAAATGGTTTCAACAACCCCATATCAATGCTATAAAGAAACATTTGAGGAGTTTTGGTTTCCTTTCCTCTACCAATCCAGATGGTAAGCTCTATAGAACTTAGTAGGGAAAAAGAACAAACATTAATCAAGGGCTTGTTATTTGTCAGGCTTAATAAATATTAGCTCATTTGATCTTCAGTATATCCTTAATCATTAAGAATCGCCACTTATACGGCCCTTTACACTTATTATCTTTTTTTTTTTTATTCATTTTTCCAAATTATCCCCTCCCTCCCTCCACTCCCTCCCCCCGATGGCAGGTAATCCCATACATTTTACATGTGTTACAATATAACCTAGATACAATATATGTGGGTAAATACCATTTTCTTGTTGCACATTGATTATTAGCTTCCGAAGGTATAAGTAACCTGGGTGGATAGACAGTAGTGCTAACAATTTACATTCGCTTCCCAGTGTTCCTTCTCTGGGTGTAGTTATTTCTGTCCATCATTGATCAACTGGAAGTGAGTTGGATCTTCTTTATGTTGAAGATATCCACTTCCATCAGAATACATCCTCATACAGTATTGTTGTTGAAGTGTACAGTGATCTTCTGGTTCTGCTCATTTCACTCAGCATCAGTTGATGTAAGTCTCTCCAAGCCTCTCTGTATTCCTCCTGCTGGTCATTTCTGACAGAGCAATAATATTCCATAACCTTCATATACCACAATTTACCCAACCATTCTCCAATTGATGGACATCCATTCAACTTCCAGTTTCTAGCTACAACAAAAAGAGCTGCCACAAACATTTTGGCACATATAGGTCTCTTTCCGCTCTTTAGTATTTCTTTGGGATATAATCCCAATAACAGCAATGCTGGGTCAAAGGGTATGCACAGTTTGACAACTTTTTGGGCATAGTTCCAAATTGCTCTCCAGAATGGCTGGATTCTTTCACAACTCCACCAGCAATGTATTAGTGTCCCAGTTTTCCCACATCCCCTCCAACATTCATCATTATTTGTTCCTGTCATTTTAGCCAATCTGACAGGTGCCTTTACACTTATTATCTAATCTGATCATCTCAACAACCCAGTGAAATAGATGCTATTTTTATCCCCATTTAACTGATGAGGAAACTGAGGCAAACAGAGATCAAATGACCTATTCAGGATCACACAGTAATTAAGTGTCTAAGGGAAGATTTTTATTCTAATCTCCCTATTGTTAGTCCAGAATTCAATTCATAATATCGAAGGCTTCTTAAATTCTTTTCTGCTCACAACCCCTTTTTTGCCCAAGGAATTTTTACATGACCTCACCTACATAGGTTTATAAAATAGGTATACAAATCAAACATTTACTGATAATAAATCATAACTTTTCCACCTCTACATTCAGTTACAAGATCCTAAAAGGGATCACAATTCACAGTTTAAGAAGCTGAGCACTACACCATCTAGTCTAGGGAAGGTTAGGTCATTTTCCCAGTCTCACAATTAGTAAGTATCTAGATCATCTGGGAACTGTAGTACCATGCTGCTTTTTCCATAATTTTACAAAAGGAGTTGGAGTCAAAAGCCCCTAGTTCAAATTCTGACAGGGCTTCTTCCTATCGACAGCATCTTCTTGCTGTGCAGAGTAATGTCTGACTCTTCGTGACCCCATGTACCATAGCACAGACAAATCCTTCTATCCTCCAGTGTCTCTCAAGTCCATCCAAGTTCATGGTCATTGTTTCCACAGCCCATTTATCTCTATGAGCCTTAGTTTCTTCAATTGGAAAAATGAGAGAGAGGCAGAGCTGGATGACCTCAAAGTCATGAGGTCATTCAGTTCTGAACCTAAGATCCTAAGACACTGAATGAATGAGTGAATGAGTGAAAGGAAATTATTTCCATTATCTAATGTCTCTAACACTATCTCCAATTTGCCCAATATATATTATTTGTACATAGTTGCTTTCATGTTGAAATCATAATTAGATTGTAAGTTCCTTGAGGCCAGGGATTCTTTCTTTGCATTTTTTTTTGCCTCAGTGTTTAGCACTGTATATGAAAGCCAACTAACATTTATTAAATGCCTACTATATGCCAGACAAAGCAATGGGGATAAAAAAAAAAAGAAAGGTTAAAAACAGTTCTTGTGTTCTAGAAGCTCATAGTCTACTGGTATTTAATAAATGCTTATTGATAAAACATTAATGGAATGATTCACCTAAGCATCCATGGCTTCTTCCAAGCAGGAGCAATACTAGAACCCATATCTCCTGAAAACCCAAGATCATTATTTTATTGACAGTATACTCTATTGTTGCACCCAATGCCTGGAAAGTTAATTATGCCCTGGAAAGTTAATTATGCCCTACAAACCTCTTTGGTCAAATGATTAACAACCATCAATTTTCACAGTTGGGTTCAAAAGCCATTGTTTCCTCTGTGTTTCATAGATCACAAGATGTTTCAGACTATTACAAGCTGCATTGTGCCTGGTCACCAGACAAAGCCAGAGTTGGCACTGGACGCACAGTATCATGATAGGTGGTGATTTGAGGTCCAAAGAGGTCTTACACTGTTCTCTGCTAGATTTACTTGAGTGTTATAGGTCCCAGATCTTAACAAGATCATTATAACACGGGGGATGAATAAGTGAATGCTACTCACATATCTACTAGGGGTAGAGAGCTCAAGGAGACACTGTCAGCTATTGACTTCAAACTGATTAAATCTAAATCCATTCCAATATGTACACAGGCAAAATGAGGGCATTAGAGATATGGGAACAGCAAGAATCAAGAATTGGGACTGAAATGGGAATGGGGGAGGAAGGAAATGGGAGTTCACACAAAGATTATAAATCTGCCAGTCATTCAAAAGTTTCATAACCAGAGTTCGTTGAACTTATTAAGCAAGAATGGAGAATATTATATAAATCTGAAGACACAAAAATGGTCCTGAGGATTCTAAAATGGAAGAGGAATAAGAGGGTTGGGTATACTCTTTCCATCCTCTCTTCTCCAAAAGCAATGAGATAGAGTAGAATTAGTGACCTGGGCTAAAGCTTAAGTGGACTTCTTTGCCACTGTGACAGGCAAGCCACAGAGACCGTGCCTTAAGTGAGTAATTTTTGGGACAACATTGTTCATTCATGGCACCAGGTTGGGGCCAGGATATGGAGGGTCTCTGGAGAATGTCATTGCCAAAGAAAGATTGAGGAAGAGAAACACCATTAGGTAGCTACCTTTTGTAAACTAATTATCTTGTAACCAAATTCTAAGTTCTGTTGTTTCTTTGAGGACTGCAAATATGATCAGAACTTTCTAAATTTGGCACCTAAAAGCAAAGCTCCCGTTGACCTACCTTAGTTACAGATTTAACCTGGCTCCAAATTCTTGCTTTGGCACTCATTGCCTATATGACCTTGGGAAACTACTACCTCTGAACCACAGTTTTCTCAGATTCCAAATGGTAGAATCATAGATTTAGTTAAATGGGACTTTAAAAGTCATAGAGAGCACAGAGCCTTATACCTAGAGCTTTAAAAGACCTCTTAAATTAAATGGGATCTTAGAATTCATAGAGAGCACAGAGCCTTACACCTAGAGCTGAAATAGACCTCAGAAGTCATCTAATCGAATGACCTCATTTTACAGATGAACATGGCAATAAAGTAATGAAAATAAGAATAAAAATAATAAGCATTTCTATAGGCTTTAAGATTTATATAGCACTTCACATAAGTTGTCTCATCTAATTCCCGCTACCCTAGAAATTACTACAATTATTTATAATTATTATTATTATCCCCATTTTACATCTCTGCCCCAGAAATTTGTTCAGTTAGTGAGTGTCTGAGGCTGGATTTGAACTGAGGTCTTCTTGACTCTAAGGCCAGCATGCTAACCATTGCACTTCACTATCCACAAAGTCACTAGACCAAGATCCCAAAGACAGCAAACAGCAGCCAAATCCCATGACTCTAAGTTCTCCAAGTCACTTTCCAAGGCAGCGCATCCAGTCCAACTTTCTAATTTAATAAATGAGGCCTACAGAGGGTATGGCACTTGCTCAAAGTCACACAGGTAACACACACAGGTGTGCTCAACCCACTGCCCCACACTGTCCTTCTTATTTCACAAAATTGTTGTGAGGAGCAAATCATGTAAAATGTTAAGTGCTTTGCAAACTTTAATACCATATATGAATGTGAGTATTATTATCCTTAATTTTCAGACAAGGAAAAGTGAATATTGAGTTTGAGGAACACAAAGAAAGAAAAGAGACGAAATTGGCATTTCAATTCAAGTTTTAGACCAAGTCAGTGCTAAAAATCATTGAATTCCTTTAATTTGAGCTCGCCCTCCTTGCATTCTCCATAATAAATAGAAAGCAAATAATTCCTTCCACAGAATCACTTGGCAGATGTTTTCCTCATTCTCCCTCCAGGTGCTTCACTTTCACTATTTGGGGACATAAAATTAATTAGATCATAAAGAGCCACTGTCCTGATTAATAGAGGCACCAAGCACCAAAGGATGTGTCTCAACTTGGGAAGTCAATAGTCAGAGCCATTCAGTCACACTAAGTCAAAATCTAAACAAATTGAGGAGGTGTGATCAAGGCAGCAAGTCAAACTCAGACAAGAGGTCAGGAAGGAACAAGGACAAACACCAAAGGTTGAGGCAAGGTGGGTTGGCTGGTGGACCCGTCAGTAATCAATAATCATCACAGAAACCAGCAGAGCAGGAAAAAGGAAGAGACCCAGAGAACCAAAGAAACAATGGGTTCCCAACTCCTCCAAGCTCCCAGAGGTAGCTCCAGTTCACAGGGGAATTGCTCATCTGAATTAGTGAATGACATTTCTATTCTGGAAGTAGACCTACATTTATGAAATCATAGTTCTGATCAACACCCCTTAAAAAAAAAAAAAGTTTAATATCATGCAAATGAAGAAATTCAATTGCTTTTAACTGAATGAAATTAAACACATTTATAATTTTTTTTTTCTTTTTAATTGCAGCTTGTTCATTTATTTGGATGTTTCCAAATATCTCAATGCTTGACATTGTGGAACAATCCATCTGGAAACTTGATTGTCTTTTTTAATCCATATATTTGGCTTCATGTAGACCTGGCCTCCTCCTCCTAGGCCCTAATCCCTTCTAGGCCCCCCTTCCCTTTACTCTCTGTAATTGAATAATTATATGCCCCAATATTCACAGGCTAATCCCTTGGTAATCCTTCTTTGATCCTGCCTCAGTCCCTGACTGGATTACCCTGATCTAGCATGTCTGGCTTTGTGACTAAACTGTCTATGAGCCTGGGGACATTCACCAAATGAATGCCCTGCCTGCCTCTTGACCTGTGTTTGGCAGGCGCTGAGTCCTCCAAGAGGGGATTAGTCTGGATTTATGTGACCATGAAAAGCCTACTCATTGCTCAGCTACCACCAAGGAATCAGCTCACCCTCCTTACCCTGTTCCAGGGCCAGGAAGATGGGAGGGGTAGGGAAGGAGGGTGAGAAAAGGGCCTTTTTCGGGCTGGGATTTGGTAGGTTGGGAACTAGGAAATCAGAGCAAAGCAGGAGGCAAGGAAAGAGATTGCGTTCGTTGTCTCCCATTTGCTAAACTGGGGATGGGGAAAGAAAAGAGTAAGGGAATTTCCCAGGACAGAAAGACATATGGATATGGGATCCTACTGGCCATGGCATTTCATTCAAGTCACTTCAATTCTTTGAGACTCGATATCCCCATCTGTGAAATGGGAATAATAATCAAATAAGCATTCTTAAGCATTTTATTACCCACCAAGCTCTTTGATAAACAATGGGCGAATTAAAACAAAAGTGAAACAGTCACTTCCTGCAAGGAACTTACAGACTCTGGAGGACAAGGAGGAGAAAACATGTACACATATAGGTATATACAAAATACAAGGTGAAGGGAAAAAGGCAGAGGGCAATACCTCCCAGGTTCTTGTAACAAAAGTGTTTTGTACCTGAGAAAAACAATTTACAAGATTCTCTGATATAGGCCTCTTTTTTTGAATATATGAAAAGCTGAGGCAAATTTATAAAAATGAGCCACACATTTTCAAGAAATTAAAGTCACTGATAGTCACATGAAAAATGCTCTAAATCACTATTAATTAGAAAAATGTAAATGAAAACAACTCTGAGGTACCACCTCATAGCTATCAGATTGGCTAATATGACAGCAAAGGAAAATGACAAATGTTGGAGGGAATATGGGAAAATTGGGATACTGATATCCACCACCAGGAGGTGGAGTTGTGAACTGATCCAGTCATCCTGGAAAACAATTTGGAACTATGCCCAAAAAGCCATAAAACTGTTTGACTCATTGACCCATCAATACTATTCTTAGGTCTGAATGCCTAAGAGATCAAAATAAAATGCAAAAGACTTATACGTACAAAAACATTTACAGAGGCTCTTTTTGCAGTGACAAGGAATTGGAAATTGAGGAAATGCCCATCAATTGGCACTGTCTAAAGAAGTTATATGATAGTGATGGAAATTTAATATGCTACTAAAAATGACAAAGGGGACAGTTTCAGAAAAACCTGGGGCAATTTCTATAAATTGGTGCAAAGTGAAATGATCAGAAACAGAAGAACATTGTAAAAATAACATCAACATTGTAGCAATAATCAATCTTGAAAGGCTTAGCTCCTCTGACCCAGTACTATTCCAAAGGACTCGAAATGAAAAATGTTGCCCAACTTGTTGGACATTGTACAAATGTTGTCTCCAGAGACAGAACTGGTGGACTCTGAATACTGATTGAAATATTTTTTACTACTTTTTTGTAGTATACCTAATATGGAAATATGTTTTGTATGATTTCTCATATAAAATTAGTATCCTGTTACTTGGCTTCTTAATGGGTAAGGAAGGGACTGGAGGGAGAGAGAATTTGGGACTTAAAAATTTAAAAACAAAATTTGTTTTAAGTATTCATTGTACTAGATCTGTATCCCAAAGAGATAAATAACAAAGGGAAAAGGACTCGTGTGCAAAAATGTTTATAGCAGCCCTTTTTGTGGTGGCAAAGAATTAGAAATTGAATGGATTTCCATCAGTTGGGGAATGGCTGAATATGGTGTATGAAAGGTATTGGATTATTTCTATTCTAAAAAAAAAAGATGAACAGGATGATTTCAGAAAAGCTTGAAAAGACTTACATGAACTGATGCCAAATGAAGTGAGCAGAACCAAGAAAACACTGAACATAATGATCAACAGTGATGGATTCAGCTCTTCTCAACAATCTATAATTCAAAACAATTCCAATAGATTTGGGATGAAATATAACAACCACATCCACAGAGAGAACTGTGGAGACTGAATGTGGTTCAAAGCATAATATTTTCACTTTTTTGTCGGTTTTTTGTTTTCTTTCTCATGTTTTTTTCCTTTTGGTCTGATGTTTCTTGCACAACATGAAAATATAGAAATATCTAAAAGAATTAAACAAATATTAAAATATGTTTAAAAGAATTGCACGTATTTAATCTATATCAGGTTGCTTGCTTCTTGGGGAGGAGGAGAAAAGGAGGGAAGGAGAAAAATTTATAACACAAAGTTTCATAAAAATAAATGTGGAAAACGACCTTTACATGTATTGGGAAAAATAAAATAATACAATTGAAAAAAAAATGTTCTGTGAAGTGCTACTTATATATGAGTTTGGACAGTTGTACATTGCCCCATTCAGGAGCTGTGTCAAGATATCAAGATCTGCTTCTCATCTTGCTCACTAGGCGCACTTGAAATCTGAAAGGGCTACCATTGTGACCTAGGGATTATGGATTTACTAAGGGAAGAAACCTTAGAGGTCATCTGGTACAGTCTTTTTTTCTTGAGGAAACCAAGACCCAGAGTCCAGTCGCTTCCCACTCTGAAATTCTGCGATTCTGTGAAATTAATACCAACAACAACATGCCCAAAGTCACATAGCAGAGCCAGGATTCACCTTTTCCTCTGAGGATGTGTACCACTAGCTTCCCTTTCTAAAAAAGTACAACTATCCCAGGGAATGACCCTTCAGAAATCTACTTTAAATCATACCCACAGGATATTAGAATGAAAGGGATTTTAGATGTTATCGAATTCAGTGCTCGTCACCTAGTTTACATGAAGAAACAGACCCCAAAAATGAAGAGGCTTACTCAAAGTTTGGAAGAACCAGACCCTGGAGCCCAAGAGTTTTTCCAATGATTCTAAAACTAGTGTTCTTTCTATATGACACCCCTGCCCATTGGAATTGTGTATTAATAAAATAATTCATTATTTATTCATTCATACAGAAATAATATTGATGCATAGTAATATCCCTGAATTATGTGACTGTTAATTAACAATAGCAACAACACGAATGATGATGAGAATTTATGTAGTCATTTAAGATTGACAAAGCAGTATTCCATGGCCAAGCAGACATAACCCTTGATAACTAGGGTTATCTCCATGCCATAATAGACTATAAGACCAGAGAGCCATGCCTAAAATTTGAATCCTAATTCTTAGGCTCTATGATTAGCCATTTGGCTTTGACTAATCATATTGCTTAAAATTAGAGCCACTATTCTCTTTATTCTATTTTAGACTTGGAACAAATAATGGAAGAATAGAAAAGGGATCTTGGTAGCAACTTTAGCAATGGGTTTCATGATACAATACTGTGGACAGCATCTTACCACTTAATGACACATCAAAACAGGAGTAAATTTCCATTCTACCACATAGTATCTATGTGATCTCTAGCAAGTCATTCACCTATTCTGAGTATTACTTTCCCCAACTACAAAATACAGATACCTAAATGACCTTGAAGGTTCCTTTTACCTCTAAATCTATGTTTCTATGCATCATCCAATAGGTGGAGAATGGACTTCCGTATATTTCTCCATGATGGCAGAGAAAGCTTTCTAACAATTAGTGATTTGGAAGGAAGTCAAAAATGGATGTGCCATATTAGAAGGTTGCAGGTTGCCTCTCCAGGTCATGGGGTTGGGCAGTGTATAGGGGGCACAGATGGTTGATTTGGCCAAAGGCCATCTTTGCTCCTGCCATTGCTCATCCACACTTCAATCTACCATCAAACTTTCTAACGCTCCTTGAGGCTTATACAATGCTTCCTCCTCAAAAAATAATCCTACGAGATAGGTAAATCATAAACCACTTTCCTCATTTTACAGATAAGAAAACAGGTTTAAAAAAATGAAATGGTTTGTCTTTTTTGGCCTATGTTTCACATTCCATAAAATCTACCAGGATACCACAACAGGCACTTTGCCCTCTGCCTTATAATGCACAAAATCCCATCACCCTTCCAACTCTTGGGAATCAATAATTAAATAAATCTTGCCAATGATGCTAGAAAGGACATGGTAATCCACTGCCTAATGGATTTTTTCAATATCCCACTGACTGCTTTAGCCTGTTCATCTCTAAGGAATGGAATTATCTCCATTTTAGAATGTAAATTCCAAGGACAAGGACTCTCTGCAGATAAATATTTGTTGATGTTTTCACGTAAAACTCAGTGCTCAGAGAGCTTTGGAAAAGGGACTTATTCAATGGTCAAAGGATGTGAACAGGGAATTTTCAGATGAAGAAATTGAAACTATTTCTAGTCATATGAAAAGATGGTCTAAATCACTATTAATCAGAGAAATGCAAATTAAAGCAACTCTGAGCTACACTACATCCCTGGGATGATAGGAAAAGATAATTACAAATGTTGGAGGGGATGTAGGAAAACTGGGACACTAATACTTTGTTGGTGGAGTTGTGAATTGATTCAACCATTCTGAAAATCAATTTGGAACTGTGCCCAAAGGGCTATCAAGTTGCATACCCTTTGATCCAGCAGTTTCTCTACTAGGCCTATATCTGAAAGAGATCATAAAGGATGGAAAGACCCACATATATAAAAATTTTTGTGGCAGCCCTTTTTGTGGTAGCAAGGAACTAGAAACTGAGTGGATGCCCAAAAATGGGGGAATGGCTAAATAAGTTATAGTAGATGAATGTTATGGAATATTATTGTTCTATAAGAAACAATCACAAGAATGATTTCCAAGAGGCCTGCAGAGACTTACATGAACTGAAGCTAAGGGGAGTGAATAAAATCAGGAGATCATTGTACACAGCAACGACAAGATTATATTCTGATGGATGGGACTCTTTTCAACAACGAGATGATTCAAGTCAGTTCCAATGGTCTTGTGATGAAGAGAGCCATCTGCACCCAGAGAGAGGATTATGCCATTATGAAAATGGCATCTGGTTAAAAAGGGGTCAACCCTTGAATATAAAACTTGGGGCATTCCTTCCTGGTAAGAAATAAAGACCAGGAAGTTTGTTTGAATCTAAAAACTGCATCCTTTAGACTAATCATATTTAAGGGAGAAGATGGATATAATGCTAGTCTAGAATCCCTCCTCTTTGAAGATAGCAAAGTGGTCACCCTCTGG
Organism: Sminthopsis crassicaudata; assembly: GCF_048593235.1. NCBI lineage: Eukaryota > Metazoa > Chordata > Mammalia > Dasyuromorphia > Dasyuridae > Sminthopsis > Sminthopsis crassicaudata. The sequence goes on from NC_133618.1 coordinate 624,733,288, forward strand.
ACTCCTCTTGCCTTCCCTCATGGCAGGAAATGAAGTCTCCCTTGTGGAAGAGAAGAGGGAAGAGGACATGTTAGAAAGATCTATTCTTGCTTTTCTGTTAAGACACATATCAAGAAAGTCACATTTCATATATGTGTGATATATGTATATATACACATCTGTATGTGCATCTACATATATGTACACCACAAAACTACTGAGAATTATCCCTGTAATTGTATAATTCTTCTTAGTGATTATAAATTATTACACTTTATAAAAACTTGAAAAGATATATGTTCACTTATGTTGGAGTTCATAGAAAAGCAACTTTGAAGGTAATATATGATCCAACAAGGACAGCAACCTCTTTAGACTTGGGAGTCAACAGTAAGTGATTCTACCTTTCCTCCTCTTCCTCTTTTCCTTGGCATATAAACTCTTTCCTCCTCAAAAAAAATCAAGAAATTCTTGTTAAGCTTACAAAGCACTATAAGATATAAGATAAATAAGATATAGTCTCTAGCATCATGGAGTAGGAAATGTGCCATATTCTATTTTGAGATATGAGTTATTTGTACTTCTTTCGTATATGCCCAAGAGAAATATAAAGTGATAAATAACTATATTCGGTTGCTTAGGATCATTAATTCAGAGCAAGAGGGCACCTTAGGAACAATCTAGTATCAATGATTCTCAAATTGGAATCTGGGGGTCCTTACAGGGGGTCAGCAAGATCAAAACTATTTTTATAACAATACTATGATGCTTTAATTTCTAATATAAGAAATACAGATAAATACAACCCACATAAATAAAATTTCTTCATGGGGTCTTTATTTTCAAGAGTGAAATGGGATCCTGTGGCCAAAAAGTTTCAGCAGAGGTGATCTAGCGCAAGTGCCTTCATTTAAGAGATCAGGAAACTGAGGCTCTAAGAAAAGTGATTTCCCCAAGGCCCCTTACATAGCAAATGGCAAAGCTGAGAGTTGAATCAGGTTCTTCTGATGATAAATCCAGTGCTCATACTTCTATACCACAGTTTATCATTTTCCATTTTTTCCACAAAATGAAGTGGAAAAGTTCTCCTTCAAGGATTTCCTATAGCAAGTATAACAATAAGAAGAGATTCCATGTTATCTTTAAATAACATCATCCGATTCCCCTTTGAACTTCATAAAAATAAATCAAAGAACTTGGATTCTATTTTTAATAGGTGCTTGGGGAAGGTGTGGATTTAATCAACTTGATATTTCCATTTAGCTTGATGATGTACATCTGTGTTTGGAGGCATTTAAGGACAGTTCTTTGTAGAAAGTGAGCATGATCACTGGCTCTGTACTGATTGGGTTTCAGGAGGCTAAAGTTTCCTCATGATTAGCTAAGAAACAGTCATCATCACTCCCTGTAGTCCATAAAAATAAGGTATTTGAGTTTTTCTCATTTTTACCCCTTTTTTACACCTACAGAAAGCAGACCACAGACCTTGTATTAGGAGTACTATCATGCAAGTTAGACAAATTTTTCCTTATAAGGTATTGAGATATTCTTCAAGACTTGGTTAACTCAGGACTAAAAATTCAAATCGTCGATACTCTTTCCTCTTCATTTGGGTATAAAGCAGCCACAAGGAGGTAGTGGGACCCTCAGATGTTGGATTGATGGATATCTACAGTATATTTGCTCTTCTGGATCCACTCAAGGAATTCTAGGTGCTTATCTTTGTTCAATATTCTTTTGCTGGGGCCAAATAAACATCCTTTTCTTTATTGTTGAATGACCTATGAGCAGGGATCTACTGGTAAATGTTTTAACAATGGATCCTCCCCCCCAAAAAAAAATGTATGCAGGACACAGGTTTTTAGTTTAATATGGACTACTAACATTTTCTTCATCTCTTTCTCAAGTTTAGAAAATCAAAAAACAAAAAAATCAAAGCTTGATTTATAATGTTTGAAGATTTATAAGGTGTACATGCTCAAATTGAAAATTTAACAATTACCTCTCTGGAGCCAATTAGAGTTGAATCAGCATATCCCTATTGAGTGTCTCATTTTGTAATAATATTGAACTTAAAATTACTAGAAGATTGACCTGAGTAAACTCCCTCCCCCCTCCCCCAGAAGACCAGCATTATGTGCCTATGTGCAGGTTATCCCCTTCCATCACTCTCAGACAATGAGAAAATTGCATGTGCAATGTAGTCTGATAGAAGAGCTCTTGGACCTCAAGTTCCTAGCCACCTTCCTTTCTGACTCCTTTTCTGAGAATAGATCAGTAAACTAGAAATCTGATAGTGGACTTTCTCAACTTAAGAAATGGTAGCATCTGGACAGTGTGAACTTTCCTTCAGAAGCACTTTGAAGAAGCTGATGTGTGTGTGTGAGTCCATTTGGTCTCAGCACAGGCATTCCCAAGTTCAAGAGTGTGGGGATTGGCTCTTCCAAAGAGATTAGGGGATTTCCTGTGATGTGTGCTTCTTGGAGAATGAAGAGAATTATCCACATAGTTCTTGTGCAGTATCTTATTTGAAAAACAAAGCCAGTGAATTACTGGAATAATGTGTCCCGTGGGAAGGGAATTACTCGTTCAGCAGTCCCCGGATTATGTTTATTTTCCTAGGAAAGTCTAAATCATAGGATGGCACTGAGTTTGGGAGGGACTTTATGACTCTGTAGAAAGAGGAGTTTCACAAGAATATCAGAATGCTGTCCTGATGAAAATCTGGGGAAATTTGATGGACTATTTAGGTAGTTTGTGTATTTTCTGTATCTATTTATAGGCTCCTGTCAATCTTGGCAGTTTTTGCTATTCTGCATAGTCATATAAAGGCTGTCCAGTATTTGATATGCATTTGTTAAGTTGACTGCTTGACTGAGAAAGGAGTGAATTCTTTCATCTACCTTGGGGAAAACTTAGATAAGAGCTATATCCTGAGCACATCCTGAGATTTTTTGTAATAACTATAGCAGAAGGCAATGAGCCAGAGAGGAAATTACCCTCTTGGAGACAAATCTCAGAACCAAACTTGGCCATGTGAACCTTGAGCCTTTGGCTCAAGGGATTTACATAGCAAAATTAATTAATATTTTGTAAGAATGTTTGAGCTGGGAGGAACCTTGGGCTTTATCTAATCCAAAGCCCTAATTATAGATAGATAAGGAAACTGACATGACAACATGATTATAATATCATAATGACTTGGCCAAGATCATAGAACCAGCCAATAGCAGATTCAAGTCTTGCACCAAGTCTTTTTACACCAAGATGAGTTTTTTTTTTTTTTTTAAACGCAGCACGTTGCCTTAGAAGAACAAGGGAAATCGCAATGAATTGTTAGCCAACATATTTAAGGTTTAATTTGATTTACATTCATATTTTTAAATACCAATTTAGGAGACGTGTTCCACGCTGAAGTACATTAAACACATCCAAATGTTTAAATCTTTAAGTGTGGTAAATATAAGGTTCTCTTAAAACTCTTTTTGAAGTAGTAGTCAAGCAAATTCAATTTAATTAAGTTGTCCTTTGGGATTTCCTTCCTTTCTTCTCAGATTTAATAAACTTTGAAGACACCATCAGCAATGTGATCAACATGATGAGATGGGAATAAAATACGGTCTTATTTTGATTTCAAGTTGTGATCACCAAAGTTACAAAGCTGACTTATTCTCTTTGGGTGGAATAATACTTAGCCTACAATTCACTGTCTTTACACTACCAGGACTCTCTGGATGCCCTTGTCTACCCAAATAGCTAGCTAAAAATGTTACTTCTATAAGAATAGAGTGGTGTAGTTGAGAGGATGCTGAACCTGGAGTCAGAGAGACTAGAATTCAAATCCTGCTTCAGACATTCACTAGCTGGTTGAATTTGCAAGTCATTAAATTTCTGTCTGCCTCATTTTCCTCCTCAACCAAATAGGGATAATTATAGCATTTACCTCCTTGCATTGTTGTAATTTTCTGGTATTTGTAAAGCACTTTCTAAGTATTAAAAGTTCTATCTAAATTCTTTCTAATATTATTATGAATATGAGATGAAGTTCACTGCAAACTTCAAAGATCTCTATAAATACTAGCTATGATTATGATTTAACCTTTTGGAGCCTCATTTGTAAAATGAAAATAGAAAGACACCAGCTCCTCTGGGTTTGGAAAAAGAATTGATTTGTCAACCTTAGCTGCTCCTGAAATGTGAGTTGTAATTAAGAGATTTGCAAAGGTTTCCCAACACCACAGTTTCTCAACACTACCTGTTCCCTATAAAATCTTGAGCTGTATCTCCCCCACACTGAAAAAAAGAGAGAAGGAAGGAAGGAAAGGAGGAAAGAAGGAAGGAAAGGAGGAAAGAAGGAAGGAAGAGAAGGAGGAAGGAAGGGAGGGAGGGAAAGGAAGGAGAGAGGGAAGGGAGGAAGGAAGGAAGGAAGGAAGGAAGGAAGGAAGGAAGGAAGGAAGGAAGGAAGGAAGGAAGGAAGGAAGGAAGGAAGGAAGGAAGGAGGGAGGGAGGGAGGGAGGGAAAGAAGGAAGGAAGGAAGGAAGGAAGGAAGGAAGGAAGGAAGGAAGGAAGGAAGGAAGGAAGGAAGGAAGGAAGGAAGGAAGGAAGGAAGGAAGGAAGGAAGGAAGGAAGGAAGGAAGGAAGGAATCCATGCATAATGGTGGGAAGGTGAGTACCAAACCCAGCTTTTCAAACATCCCAAACATCTTCTAATGTATTATAGGACAAGAGTTTCATAAATTTAGAGTTGAATGAAACTTCATTTAACAGATAAGGAAGTGAGGCCCAGAGAAGAGCTATGTGTGATTTGCCTACAGTCCCATAGAAAGCAAGTCATAGAAATAAGATTTATACTCAGGTCCTCGGATTCCAAATCCAGCACTGTTTCCTTGAGCCCTTCCCCTGCAGCAGGTCATAACCCTGCTATACCTTATTAAAAGGTCTTTTCACATTGCTATGTTGGGGAAAAAAAATCCATCATTTAGCTTTAGCCTGGTGGCTGCCTTTGAACTGTGAGAGAAGAAAACAGAAGGAAACGTTTGCATTGGATCAGTCTTTGTAAAAGTTAAAAGTTTATTTTATGGCTCCTTTTTTAATATTCCACTAAAGAGCTTCCATTGTTTTTACAGCTTTCCACAATTTGGGCCCTCTTCAATAAGCATCAGGGACTTGACACATCATTTTACTTCTTTGGGCCTCAGTTTCTTCATCTGCAAATGGGGAACATTTACCCTGCTCTATCTTAGGATATTGTGTAGACCTCATAAATATAATTTTCTTATTCTGTTTTTCCCTATCACTGCATCCTAAATGTGAAATGTGAATGATTTCAACCTTGGAAGGACTGATATATGCTGGAAATTAAGTGCCTTATTAAAAAGACAATATCCTTTGCCCTTATTTTGCACTCTTTGAAATAACTTATATTAATCTTTTCTATCCAGAATCAGAAACTGTAAAAATTCATTGAGAACAGCAAAATGTAAGATGTATTTTTAAATCTATTAATTTTTTCCCCTCCAACTCAGAAATAGCTTGAGAAATTCCCTGCAGGACCCTATTTCTGTAAGCCTGGAACTTTGCTTTTTAAAGGGGCAAACATGAGATCTGGACCAAGCAAGAGTCAGCATTGTAAATACCAGCGAGTCACAGAAAAGAGATCCAAGCTTTGACTGGGAAGGCTTCAAGAAGGATTCACAACCCCTTTGATTTTTTCCCACCAGCTGCCTCTCTGAGACAGACTTGTTTTCTACTGACACCCTCTGGAAGAGGAAGAACTAAAAGATAGTAACTTGGTCCACTCATCAGAATCATTTCAGAGAACAAGATGGGGGAAGCATCCCCCAAAAATCAATAAACCCACCCCCATAAGAAGAAATCGATAGTTTATAAGTAGTACATGGGATTTCTGCTGGGAAAATTCTCTTTTATCTAGAACCCAGAAAGTATGGCAACATCTATCCATTAAGGTGAGGGATAGGGGAAAGGAGGAGGGTTTCTGCCATTTATTTTTTGTTTCTAGATCAGAAAGCACTTTTCCTTGATAGTGCTCGGTTCCCAAAATTGGTCTCCAAAGAGGGGAAAACCAGAAAATAAATGAGAGACACAAAACTTTTTTAAGACCTGTACCATCCCTAAAGTTACTAAATGGGGTCATTAATCTACAGAAAGAGGGAAGGATGGGGGAGAGAGAGAGAGAGACAGAGAGAGAGACAGAGAGACAGAGACAGAGAGACAGAGAGAGAGAGAGAGAATGAGAGAGAGAGAATGAGAGAGAGAGAGAGAGAGAGAGAGAGAGAGAGAGAGAGAGAGAGAGAGAGAGAATTTTCCTTAAATAAGAGCAAACAGCATGAAAACACCCCAGCTTTTGATCCCAATTTGCCCAATGGATCTTGGAAGAAGGATGTGCCTAAACACAGCCTCCCAACAAAGCAGACAAAAGAAAATCAATTTAAGTATCTCCCAGCGGCTAAGTTATGATGATGCCCTAAAAGCAATTTTCACAGTCAGAGGAGTGCAATTGTGTTTTCCAGCTCATTAAACCGCCAGGACAACAAAGCCCCGGCAAATCTCAGCTTTTGCTCCGAAGTCAGGGGGGGAGAGAACACGGATCCCTTTCCTCTCACGGAAATCTGTCTGCCCCACAACTATGTATATTTCACAAATCCCTCCCTGCTTTTGAAACCCAAGCCGCCCATTGTTCCCAGAAAATGTAATGCTTGTTTATTCAGGGCCCTCTTAACATTCCTCGATGCCATTGTTGGGAGCACATGGGAGAGTTGGGAGCTGCCACGGGAGGACAATCGGGCCTCCTTATTTGTCCTGGTCCCTCTCTCCAGTAATTAAAGAGAACCTATAACCACACAAACATCTGTCACAGTGCCACTGGAGAAAGAGTTTTATGACCTTTTTATAAAGCCCCCGGCGGTGTGAATGTAGCTTGGTACAGGCAAAGGAGCCTTCCAAGCAGGCCACAAAAAGTGGGTTACAAACTTCTCTGATCAAGTTACCACTGAGCTCTCCCCCCACCCCCTGATAGCTTCCGATGGATTCCTGGCCAGCAGGAGGCTCCTCAGAGGGGGGGAAAGGAGAATTTGAAAAAGAGCCTGGTTATGGCTCTCTTTGATTTTTTTTAATCAGTAATCAATCAATATTGATTAAGGACCTACTATGTGTCAGGTACTGTGTGAGCATTTCACGTGGAGATGCTGGGACGCCCTTTGTATGTCCCTAATAGAATAGAGGCTCCTTGAGGGCAGAGACTGTTTCATTTCTGTCTTTGTATCCTGTGGCCCTAATATATAGTTGATACTTAATAAATGCTTGTTGATTGAGCTATTCATTTCTTTCATTTATTCATCCTTTCTCCGGGAAATTCCAAGGCTTGAATAAGCAGGTTACCTCAAGGTTTGCCAAAGACACTAAATTCCAACTATCTTTCCAGACTCAGTTCCCTTAAGGAACTCTGAGGCCCTTTGTAAGCCATCCCACTGGCTATTCCTCCACCCACTACATTGCATCATCCACATAGGTGACTTTGTCTAACTTGAGTTCCATCCCTAGAATGTTGCTTTTCCTTATTTCTGCCCCTTGGAATCTCTAGCTCCATTCAAGGATCAGCTCAGATGCCTCTTCTTCCTCCCAGAGGCCTTTCCTGATTTCCCCAAATGTTAGATCTGATCCCCCCTCCATTACTCAGTGTTTATTTTTGTAATACTCACTCCATCTCTGGCGAGAGGAGGGAAGGTCAGCTCTTCCCTGCCAACTGTATACATGGAGGAAAACTCAATCCAAATGAAGAAAAAATGATGCGCATAATCCTGGGTACCTGTGAAAGAAACTTAGTTCAGTTGGTTGGAGAAAGACTTCAAGAAATGAAGTCAAGAAAGGAGAGGGAGGAAGGGAGAGAGGGGGGGGGGCAGAGAGAGAGAGATAGAGAGAGACAGAGAGAGGCAGAGACAGACAGAGACAGAAAGAGAGACAGAGAGAGAGAGAGAGAGAGAGAGAGACAGAGAGAGACAGAGAGACAGAGAGACAGAGAGAGACAGAGAGAGGCAGAGAGAGAGAGAGAGAGAGAGACAGAGAGAGAGAGAGAGAGAGAGAGAGAGAGACAGAGAGAGAGAGACAGACACAGAGAGAGAGAGAGAGAGAGAGAGAGAGAGAGAGAGAGACAGAGACAGAGACAGAGACAGAGACAGAGACAGAGACAGAGACAGAGAGAGGCAGAGAGAGACAGAGACAGAAAGAGAGAGACAGAGGGTGTGTTTGAATTGCAATCTAGAATCCTGTCTCCACAGTCCTATGAGAAGCCAACTGCATCATGGCTTCTAACCTTCAGGGCTTGCAGCCTTAGAAACTACTGAGTAGACCTCTCCTAAGTGAGATCATTCTCTTATTTTTTGAGTTGAGTATTTTGTTATGTCCCAACCTGTAAAGATTTGCGTGGTTGGTTACTGTTTATGGGGTTTTGTTTCTCTTTTCGCAAATTTGAGGGGTGGTTATCCCACATGTATCAGGAACCATCCCTTCAGAAGGTTAGACTTACTTAAGCTTGACTCACTGTTGCCTCAAGGGCAATTATGTCTAAGGGTGTATTTATCTATATTATTCTTTCTTTGCTTACAGCTTTTACTGTTGGTAAAACTTTGTACTAGACTAAGGGAAATTTATTAATATACATGCCATGTTTTGGAGACTAATTGATATCAGTACCTGGTCCTCCCCCAAAAAAGACAAACCAAAAAAACACCTCAATCACATGAAATGAGGATGTTTCCTGTTTCTCTACCATAATGAAAATCTTCTCCTGAATTCTATTTGCACGAGAATTACTCACAAAAATTTGATCTTTCCTTTATATAATGGCTAGTAGAAGTACTGAGGGGGACCAGAGATGCCATGGGAACATCAGAGATCAGGAGCAGAGACTGATAGAGCGATAGATGAATATGTGAAGATAGTCCCCTGAGGACAGTGATAGCTTCTAAGACTATGACCTTCCCATAATGGAGAGAGCTGGCTATGTGCTCTAGAAAGGCTAGGCTCCTCAGAGACTGACAGAGAGCTGGCTACATGAGAATGTTCTTAAAATGATAAAAAAAAAAAAAATCTAGGGCCAGAAGTCAGGTAATAAACCATCACTGAATTAGTTCTCTTAGTTTAAGGACCTTGTGTGCACAAGGGAAAATCCACATTGTTTTGAAATTATTGTTCTATTTATGCCTTCTCCTTAAATCCTCTTTTCCAAAATTAAATAGAATTCTATGAGTTGATTAATAATGGAGAGCACACTGGTTGGAGCTTCAGAAGCTACACTGCTAGAAACCCCAACCCCTCAAGGGGCGTAGTAATCAGCTATCCTCTAAGGGGAAAGTAAATCCACATATTATTTTGTATATATGTTGTGTATCTATGTACTATATATATATATATACTTTTATATATGTATATTTTATATATATTATATATATACAAACATACATGTGCATAATATATATACACAAAATATATATGTGGATGTCATTTTCCTCCTGCAAAATATAAGTTTCTTGGCTGCAGAAACTCTTCTTGTCCACACTGACTGAGTGGAATGGAATGAAATTGGAAGCTGTTAAGACTCAGAAAGAAGAATTTGTTTAGCAATCATCACTGTTCTCCATAAATATGAGCTAATAGTTCTTTTAGGCACCATAGCCAATTAAAACTTCAAAACCTGTCTCTACCACTTATTGGCCATGTGATCTTGGGCAAATTACTCAATTTCTGCGTCTATTAAATAACATAGTTGGATTGTATGGGCTCTAAAGGACTTTTCAGCTTAAATCCTATTGGTTTCTAATGAATAAAAATTTTGTGTGTCCCTTTAATGATACAGATTCAAAAAAAGAAAGAAAGAAAGAAAGAAAGAAAGAAAGAAAGAAAGAAAGAAAGAAAGAAAGAAAGAAAGAAAGAAAGAAAGAAAGAAAGAAAGAAAGAAAGAAAGAAAGAAAGAAAGAAAGAAAGAAAGAAAGAACAGGAACTCCAGTGCTAAATCTATGCCTCCATCGAGGATTCCTGTGTCATGTTTTCTTCTCTCTCCAGAGCCCCCAGCCCAAGATTTGACTTATGTAATCCAGCCCCCACCCCTATTTTCCAACTTAGGTTCTTTCTACGTAGACATTGCAGAAAGGGATCCAAGTTTCTCATATCTTATCATATGAAGCAAGCACCCAGGCCTTTGGCAGTGTTAACTGGAAGGAATCACAGGGAATTTCCACTAAAGCCCTCCTCTGATGATCCCTTAGAGTGTAGAAGTGTCCCTGGGTTCTCAAGGACTAAGCTAAGATAATTCTGTTCTAGGCTCTGGAAGGAGCTTCCCAAGCTGGAACAGGCTTTCTGTGCCATTAACTGACCTTAGATGGCCTCAAAAGCAACTTAGCTTAGTTCAGATCTGCTCATCACCCACCAGGGCCCCCAGGGCATGAAGATTTGGCCAAGGAAACCCATAAGGCCAAAGGGATTGTGACCTCCATGAGCAGAGGGAGGACCTCACATGGAAGAAATCACAGCAACTTAATGTGTGAAAGGAACTACAGAGAAAAAAATTAAATAAAGCAACTACATGGAAAAGGACAGGGAGAGGCTTAAGATAACAAACATGGGAAAATTATAAATTATAAAAAGCCTTAGTAGCAGTCTCTGAACTTCACTGAAATATAAATGGACCCAGATATGCTCTAGCCTTTTTAGTAACCTTATCTCTTGAGCCTTAGAAATCGCAGATACTAAAACACAGAACTTTAAAATTGAAAGGGATCTCAGAGACTGTCTGCTCCATTCCCCTCTGTCATGCTCAGGTGGCCATATTTGTTTGACTCAGGTCACTAGTGGTATCATTGATTATTACCTTGACCCCTCCTCAGCCCAAGAATCATAGAGTGACAGACATCACAGGGATCTTCAAGGCCATCTGATCCAACCTGTTATATAAAACTGAATCTTCTCTACAATAGGTTGGGCTAGATTGGTCTCTTTACATGGGTAAGATGACCTCAAGATCTCTTTCAACTCTAAACCAGTGTCATCTGGGGCCTTTGCATCCCATTTTGAGTCATGCTTTGGTATCTTATTGCTAAATTTTTATATCATATTGAATACATAGTTATCTATTCCTACTCCCTTGGTTTCCCAGAATTCTGGATCCTGTCCTTGACTGGAAAGAGGGAAAGAAGAAAGGAGAGAGGGAAGAAGGAAAAGAAGGAGGGAAGAAGGAAGGAAGAGAAAAAAAGAAAAAAGAAAGCAAGGAAAGAAGGAAGCGAGGGAGGAAAGAAGGAAGGAAGAAAGGATGGAAGGAAAAAGGGAGAGAAGGAAAGAAGGAAGGAAGGAAGGAAGGAAGGAAGGAAGGAAGGAAGGAAGGAAGGAAGGAAGGAAGGAAGGAAGGAAGGAAGGAAGGGAGGGAGGGAGGGAGGAAAGAAAGAAAAAAGAAGAGGAAGAAAAAAGGAAGGGAAGAAAGAGAGAAAGAAAAGAGGAGGGACAAAGGAAGAGATAGTGGGAAGAAGGAAGGCAGGAAGGATAAAGGAAAAACTAGGGAAGAAAGGAAGAAAAAAGGAAAAGGGAAGGAAGGAAGAGAGGGAGGGAGGAAGGGAAGGGAGGAAGGAAGGAAGGGAGGAAGGAAGGGAAAGGAGAGGAGGGAAATAAAGGAAGGAAATGCAAGATTTTATGTGATTGACCCTCTTATATTTGAATTCTACAACCTGGCATAGAACCCAAGTCTCCTGCTTCCCAGTCACATGCTTATTTTCTCACTGGGCAAAGGGAAGGATGGCATGAATGCCACCACAAGAGCACCAGAGCATGACTACCCAGATCATAAGTAGCCAAACCAAGGAGTGCTGGCTTTTAGCAAAATTACACAGTAACGAAGTTTTCATCCCCACATCCACTGAGGACCTTTCTACCTGCTTTGTCATTAGCCACCACCCCCAACTTTGGCTCCTTAAACTCTGCCCTTTGCCCACTCTCCTCCTCTACAGCATCCTAGGCTTGGAGACCATTCTAACCTCCTATAAATTGGAGGGAGGAGGGATCCCCATCAACTGTCTTCTGTTCTGTATTAATCCATTGGGTGCTAATCTGTTCGTATGTCTTGCTTTTCAGGTGACAGATGCATTTTAAACAGTTGGGCTACAGACCATGCCCTAACCTACAAGAAGAAACTCGGATGGTAAGAATTTCAGTAAGAAGCCAGTGAAAGAAAAATTTGAGGGAACCTTTCAGGGTATCGGAAATCACTCCATATGTCATTGTTGTTCAGCTATTTCAATTCTGTCCATTCTTTATGACTCATTTGAGCTTTTCTTGACAAAGATATTTCATTCTCTAGTTCATTTTACAGAGGGGGAACCTGAGACACACAAGGTTAAGTGAGTTGCTCAGAGTCATACTAATAGTGTCTGAGGCCAGATTTGAACACTGAAAGAGGAGTCTTCCTAAATCTAGGTCCAGCACTCTATCCATTGTGCCATGTAGCTGCCTACTACATTATTTTTACTGATATTCGTATAAACAGTGTAGTGCAGTGAAAAGAGTTCTAAATTAGGATTCAGAGGAAGTAGACTGGAATTCTGTTTATACCATTCACTTGCTGATTATCTTTGGGCATATCACTCAGTTTCACTGAGCCTCAGTTCCTTCATCTGTAAAATGGGGACAATAATACTATCATTACTTACTTTACAGGGTTAGGTCATTCAGAAAAAAAAAATTAATCTAGAAAACTATATAAATGATATTTTTTGTTATTACTAAGCCTTTCAGTGAGTGAGGGTATATTTGTGTGCAGGATGTTCCAAAAGTCTTAGTGCTGTTTAACAGCATTAATAGGTTAAAATTACACTAAGACTTTTAAGGTACCATATACATAGGTATGTGTGTGTGTCTATATATGAATTGTTTTGATCTGATTTCAATAGAGGAGGGTACTCCAGGTGAGAATATTCCTGTCACAAATGCAGAGCTGCAGTTTATCCTGGAGAGTTGCATAGAGGCCCCTAACCAGCAGGTTAGGAGAATTACCAGGGGCCACATTTCCAGGATGAATCTCCAAGCCAGGTCTTCCTGACACTAAGACCTATTCTTTACCCATCATGCCTCTTGTTAACACTGAACAGAGTCCATAATTCAAAGAACTGTAGAATCTTAGAAATAAAGCTATGTTGTCATGTCCTCCAATTTATAAGTAAAAAGAAAGAAAGAAAGAAAGAAAGAAAGAAAGAAAGAAAGAAAGAAAGAAAGAAAGAAAGAAAGAAAGAAAGAAAGAAAGAAAGAAAGAAAGAAAGAAAGAAAGAAAGAAAGAAAGAAAGGAAAAAAAACCCTACTAGAAGGTACCTCCTATGGAAGGAACAAACCACCTCCCAAGGCAACACACTTCACCCTAATAAATACTTTCAATTATTAAATTTATTTGGTGGGTTTTTTTTCCTAAACTGAAGCTTAAATTTGTCTCTCTGAAGCTTCTAACCATTCCTTGTTTATATCTTCTAGATCCAAACAAAACCAGATATATCTCTTCCATAAGACAGCCCTTCAGATATATGCAGACAATGATCATCTCCCTGAGTCTTCCCTTCTCCAGGATACCAATTCCCACTTCCTTTCCCTTTTCCTCATATGGACTCATGGCCTTCATTATTCTGGTTGTCCTCCTCCGGGTAACATCACCCAGAACTGAATACAATAGTCCAGATATTTTCTGACTGTGACAGAGAGTCATTACTGGGACCTCTGGACAAGCTGACCATCAATGAGTGCTCTTATGACGAAATCATTCAACCAATTCTGAATTTATCTAATAAGGCAATTTTGTGGCCCAATGTTGCCATTTTTTCCCATAAGAAGGTAACTTGATGAAACGTTTGTCACCTTCTTATTCCTGTAATCCATACTATAAGAAATTGACTTTTTTTTTTTTTTTTTTGGCTAAGTGCTCCTAGGTAGTACAGTGAATAGAATGTTGACTTGGAGACTTATTTAAATTGAGATACTTATTTAGCTGTGTCACTTAACTTCTCTGTGACTCAGTTTCCTCATCTGTAAAATAGGGACAATGATAGCACCTACCTCCAGGGTGATTGTGAAGATTTATAAGATAACATATAAAATAGTTTGCAGACATGAAAGTCCTATACAAATTCTACTATTATCATTAGTCTCCATCATGTTGAACCTGCAGTTCACTAAAATTCCTTCTATTTTTTTTAAGTTCAATTGCTGTCAAATCATATCTACTCCATCTTGAACTTATGGAGTTGGAGTTTTTTGGTACCCAAGCATAAGACTTTACATTAATGGCCATTAAATTACATCTTGTTAGAAACAGCTCAATGCTCTAGTCTTCCAAGATCCTGACTCCGACATCTGGTGTGTTAGCTAGCCCTGAAGCTTCGTGTCATCAGCAATCTGAATGAATGTGTCATCTATGACTTTAGTCACATTACTGATGACAGTTTCAAACAGCACAAGGTTAAGTGCAAAGCCTTAGGGCAGCCCACTAGAGACCTCTGGACAAGCTGACACTGAACCATCAATGAGTGCTCTTATGATTAAATCATTCAACCAATTCTGAATTTATCTAATAAGGTGATTTTATGGCCCATATGTTGCCATTTTCCCCATAAGAACGTAACTTGATGAAACGCTTTGCTACAACCTAATTAAACTATTAAGTACATTATTCCCCTGCTTTGTCCAGTTAGTAATTCTATCTTCCCCACCAAAAAAAAAAAAAAAATGAGGTGTGGGAGACAGAAATAAGGATAGTCTGGAATGGTTGTTCTTGATGAAACAGGCTAGTCTTTTGCAATCATTGTAGAGCTTTTTAAATATTCATTAACTCTCTCAAGTCACAAACTCCAGAATTTTGCAGAAATAAAAGCCAAGCTCCCTGATTTAAATCCCAATTGGTTCTCTTTTCTCTTTTAAAAACAGGAATTTTGCCTTTCTTAAGTCCTGAAGTACTTCTGCCTTCCATAACATTTGAAAGGCCACTACAAGTGGTCATGTGATAATTAAAAAGGAAAAGATCAGTCTGGATTGACTTGAGGATATTGCATAGTACTTTTTCAGTAAATTAATATGTACCTACTATGTGCCAGGTTTTCAATAACCTCAAGCTGCTTGCAGCCACAAAAACTCATCTAGTTTTAATCAGAGGATGATCTCTAATGCACTGGGTAGATCCTCAGAAATGGGAATTTACAAAAAGACACCAAAAAATAAAAATAAACACACAGAGAATAACAAAATATGGAGAAATTATGCCAATATGTGGAAGGAGCAAAAAGATCATGGATCTGTTAGACCATTGAAGCTCCTCTCCAGTAAAGAATGTTTCATTCTTAGTTCTATTAGCACTATACCTAGCACAGGGCCTGTCACATTGATTTCAATAAATGATTGATTGTTGATTGATTGAAGCAACACTTTTTAGTTTTAATAATATTAGTTGTTGTTATTACAATAAGGTTTGAACTTTTCTTTCTGTTTTCTCCAAGTTTTTTTTGAAGACAATTTAACTCATTCTCCAAAATGACAATTAAATTCTCAATCTTTTCACAGACTACTCAAAGAATAACCATTAAGCTAAAAGGGTCAAAGATTTTTTTTACCTCTTTTGGATACAGGAACAATAACTGTAGTATAGGAGGGAGTAATATAATAAAATATATTATATATTATTAATGTATAATTAATGTAATAAAGTAATAAATAAAAATAAGAATAGCATTTATATGACACTTCAAGGTTTGAAAAGTACTTTATACTTTATCCTATTTTATTCTAATAACACCCCCAGAAAGGTAAGTGCTTTGTAATCCCATTTTTAAATGAGGAAATCAAGATTTCAAGAAATTTAGGAATTTATCCAGGATGACCCAGTAAGTATCTGAGAATGGATTTAAACTCAATTCTTCCTGACTAGAGATTCAACACTTTACCCTTTGCACATTGCACCACTTTGGTGATGATACTGATGATGAGGAAAATAATGGTGATAAGAGAAGAGAAAAAGAAGGAAGAGGAGGAAGAGGAGGAGGACAACAAGGAGAAAGAAAAGAAAAAGGAGGAGAAGGAGGAGGAGGAGGAAGAAGAGGGGGAGGAGGAGGAGAAGGACAAGATGAGCAGCTCACTCTTTATCAAACCCATTTCCAGCCATTATCTCATTTGAGAGTTAGCATAGAAGGCCCAAAGATCCTTGAGCAGCCCATCTCATAGCATAGTGGTATGGATCAAATAAGAACACACATGTAGATCATTTTGCAAACCTTGAAACATAATGTAAATGTAAACTGCTTTTACAAATTATAATTCAATTTGCCTCTAACCCAGAATGTGCTGTAGGAGTTGGAGAGCAGGGCTTTCACCTCTCTTCCATTACGCTCTCTTTCTCAGAGTTCAGAGTATAATCTTGACTTTCCCAAGAGTCCACAGAACTGATGCAGACTGGATTTTCAGAGACAAATTAATGGATATTCAACGATGGGAAAAAATCTTCCTAAAGTGCTTAGAGCTAGAGGCAACCCAGGATTAGATGCTTGTCTGAAATTTTATGGGAGCTAGAAGATAGTGTCTGACAGATTGAGCTGATGCTTTCAGACTATTGAAAAGTGGTTTTTTTCCCCCAATTCCAGGAAGTCAATGATGAGGGAGCTCAACTCCAGCTCACCCTTTGACCTTTTATTCCTGACCTTCTTTATTCTTTATTCAGTTCCCCTTCTTTGCAAAAGCCCAGGTTCTTCCTCCCTGATGCTCTGAAGTTGGAGCTGCCTTTGGAGCAATTCCAAAGAGTTAATGAGCTGCCTGAAGATAATCTTAGGGATTTAATAATCTTAGGGAAGATTTTTTTCTGAGTAGATCATGTCCAAGTAGTGTTGATTTTTAAAAAATGTATATTCAGTGAATAAAGGATTGTGTGCCTTCTCATAAATTTTAAAAACTTTAAAAACAAGTTTTACCTTTTACCTTTCCCGTTCTTAAAAATAAACAATTAATCTGGAACATTGAAGTTGTGACCCTCAAACACCACACATCCATCCCTACCAAAGATCTGGATTCCATTGCTTAAGCTATGCAGACTGCCATTCCTGTGGTCTTTATAAGTGGATTTGGTTGAAAAACTCATCCCCTTGGTGGCCAACCACTGAAGATGAACTTCTCTTAGCTAAGCAGGAGATGAGATCATAAAACAGTTCTCGTCAATATATGCACACTTGAAGTGTTTCCAACTTGGTTAAAAGCTGTTGCTGGCATTTCCTCAAGAACTGTGCAATTCCTCTTTGCCACAAGGAATCATCAGACTAAGACTCTAATGATGATGGAGGTGCTTTAAGTGGGTCTGAGAGCCAACTGAAGTAGATACCCCTTCTACTGATTCAAATTGCAACTATCCTATAGCCTACTGGTCAGAGTACTGGTCTTAGAGGCAGAAAGACAGATCTATCTGTCTTGAAATCTAGGTTTCAAATCTCATCTCAGAGGTGAACTGTATACAAATAATAACCTTGCTGGGTTTTAGTTCTTCATCTGTACAATGAAGTCTTGGACCAAATTTACTTTAATGTCCCTCCAAGCACTAAATTTATAATTCTGTGTCTTTTCATCTTGTATGGTTCTTGACCATATCTTTCTGTAAATTATTTTTTGAAAATCCATTTGAAGGACAGCTAGGTGGTACAATGGATAGAGCACCAGCCCTGAAGTCAGGAAGACCCTGAGTTCAAATCTGGGCTCAGACACTTAACACTTCCTGGCTTTGTGACCCTGGGCAAGTCACTTAACCCCAATTATCGCTAACCCCAAACATCAAACCCCAATAATTAGCAAAAATAAATTAATTGATAAATAAATAAATGGATGAATCAATGAATAAAGTAGAAAAATAGAAAATAAAATAAAATAAAAAATCAATTTGATACTTGAAGGCTTTCTTTGGGTCTTCCATTAATTCTTTTCATTTTAATGTTTTTCATTTTAAAAAATTAATTCACAAGAAAAAGATGGGCTTTGTAGTATCCTATGACTTAGGCTTAATGAAAGCAATGTCTGATTATAAAAATTCAATATGGTTCAATTTCTTGTTCCTGTTGAATTTCAAATCAGTTCAGGGCTGTAGTGCCCATTTCAAATATAGGGAATGGGGGCAGCTAGATAATGCAGTGGATACAGCGCTACTCCCAAAGTCAGGAGGACCTGAGTTCATGTCTTATTTCAGACACTTCCCACTTACTGATTCCAGGCAAGTCACTTAACCCCCAATTGCCTTGCAAAAAAATAATAATAATAATAATAATAAACTGATTGACTGATTAAATAAAATATAAGAAGGGGGTCTAACCCAATGGGCTAGCTCCTAGATAACACACCATAATCCTAACAAATTGAATCGACTTTGTTCTTCCCATATGCTTGCCTGGGCTTAAACTCTTCCACAATACTTGGAATTCCACTGAGGAGTCCCTACAGAGTTCTGGAGTTCTGTATTATATACAAATTTTTTTTTAATTCATCATTAGAGAAACAGATTTTTGAAGTATCAAAATAATTTAGGACCTCTGGCAGTGTCATGTAATTTCCCAATTGTAATCCAACCTGAGGGGCAACTAGGTGATGCAGTGGATAGAGTGCCACACCTGGAGTTAGGAGGACCTGAGTTCAAATCCAGCCTCAGACAATTAGTAGCCTTGTGATACTAAACAAATCACTTAGCTCTGTTTGCCTCAATTTCCTCAACTGCAAAAAAAGAAAAAAAAACTGGAGAAAGAGATGGCAAACCACTCTGGTATCTTTGCCAAGAAAACCCCAAATGGGGTCACAAAGAGTAAGACCCCACTAATCAATTAGACAAAAACAAAATCCAGTCTTTGATATTTATCAGATACATTATCTTGAGTAAATCCACGACCTCAAAGAACTTCAGGTTCCTCATCCTAAAATGGGAATAATAATACCTGTGATATCTTTATGCTAGGGTTATTGTGACAACCAAAGGAAATAAGATTTAGTATGAGGCATCATAAAGTATTTGTTTGATATATACTGTAGACGTTGATGAAATAATAACAAAGGCTTCTCAACTAATTGCATTTATTAGTCTGTATGATTTGCATTTTACATCCTCATTGAGTTTCTAAGTACACCTGGCTAGTCCAGTCTCAGGCAGTCACTGTAGGTTTCACAAAAACACAGGAAAACAATGGCAAATACTTTGAATCAAAAATTTTTGATTGTCTAATGGAAAATGTTTCATCTTCTATAACCTCAATGAAGCTGATTTCATTGGTGTAGGGAGTAGAGATTTTAAAATGGGAAGAAAGGAGTTAGGGTTGAAGGAGCAGGATTGGGAACGGGGAAAAGAGCATTATCACCCATCAGAGGTGGTCATTGCCATGTAGAGCAAAGAAGTTTCTTTCCAGCTGAGATGACTTAAAAAACTGACTGCTAGGGCTGGCTGAGTATGGTAGACAGGAAAACCTTCAGGTACTCACAGAAAATTCTATACAGACAGAAAAACTTTCAGGCACTCACAAAAAGTTGTATGCAGCAAACTTAGAGAAATCGGCAAAATTCAGCCTCCTCTTATTTAGCTCAGTTACCAGGCTCTGTAACCAGAGCACCATTCAATCGAATCCAATAGAGTTATTAAATGTCTCCATGGACAAGATACTGTACTAGGCACTGTAAATTCAAAGAAAAAATGAAATATCCCTGCCCTCCAGGAGCTTAAATCTACTCCAGACTTCATCTCTTAGGAGTCCCCTTTGTAAGTATTTAGTCATTCAGTCATGTCCTACTCTGAGTGACCCCATGGACCATACTGTCCATGAAATTTTTGTGGCAAAGATACTGGGGTGGTTCACCATTTCCTTCTCCAAAGAATTAAAGCAATTAGAATTGAAATAGTTTGTTCAAGGTCACATAGCTAGTAACTGGCAGAGGGAAGATTTGATCTCCCTAACTCCAGGACCAGCAATCTATACCTTGACACACCTACCTATCTCCTACTTCATATTCAGTTCTTTTTTTTTAATCCTACTTTCACTCTACATACTACATTCTGTCTCTGGTTCTTTAACTCCAAAACCTACATCCTAGTTATTGACTAATATTTGGCTAATGGCTAATGGCAACCCTAATAGCTCAGATTCTGAGGTAGCTTTCCAGAACGACCATCAGCTGAAAACAGTCAGAGCCTTCCCTTGTCATTTGAAGCATCACAAGAGCATTGGTTTCTGGGGTAGCTTCCCAAAAAGTCTATCAGCCGGGAGCAGTCAGAGATTTTTTTTTTTTTTTTTGTCATCCACAGAATTGCAAAAGCTTTGGGTTCTGGGGAACTGGTGTAATGTAGAGTAGAAAGAGTCAAAGGCCAAGAGAGAATCAGCTGCAGTACTCCAGGATGTTATCATTGCCTGGAATTATATCATTGCAATGAAGAAGCTAAGCACTCTTACAAGCTTTTCTTCCTCTTCCCCAGCTCTTGAGATTCTCGTTTAACAATTTAACAACAAATGCCATAAAGACACAATGAGGAAACCAGAAGCCCAGAATTTTTGAACACCAATGTATTATTCTCCTAGCAAAGCATATTTTCTGTGAAACCAAGAAGGTGGCAACTCATAAAACACAATGATGAAAACCTAATTGAACTCCTTAATTTTACATATGGAGATACTGAGGTCCTGAAAGGGGAAGTGAGCAGTATTGCCTTTGTAGTCAAAGAATCTAAGTTGAAATTTTACCTATCTCTCTTACTCCTTAATTTTAATAAAAACATTGACCAAAAACTATTATCACATTAATGTCACAAAAGCTTTTTTACCTCATTTAGAATAAAAGATTTCTTCAATACTTTTGAGTCAAGGGTGGTTCCAAGTACTTTGTGAGCTACATGTGGAAGAAAGAGACAGAAACAGACAGAGATAGAAACAGAGACAGAGAGATAGGCAGAGAGAGAAGCAGAAACAGAAAGACAGAATCAGAGAGGAGTTAAAAGGGAGGAAAAGAAAAAGAGAGAGAGAGAGAGAGAGAGAGAGAGAGAGAGAAGGAGGGAGGGAGGGAAAAGAGAGAGAAAGGGAGCGAGAGATAGGAGGAAAAAAGAGAATGAGCATTCTATACCTTCTCTACTAATCTAAGGTTTTAAAAAAACTCAAACTCTTCTGAGGAAAATGGAAAGAAAATGGAAAGATTCATGTGTACCTAAGTTCAAATCTGGCTTCATATACTAATTAGCTGTATAATCCTGGACAAGTCATTTCACCTGTCTATCTCAGTTTCCTCAGCTGTAAAATGAAGATAATAATGGGATCTACTCCCACAAGGTTTACAATGTAATCTAAAGACCACAAGATAATATTTGTAAAACACTTAGCCCAGTGCCTGTTACATAGTAAGCACTTAGCTTTTTTCCCTTCCTTCCTCTTTCAGGAATATTTTGTAATATTTATGTGCTAATATTTTAACTGACTTGCTGATAATTTCTATCCTGATAGGACATAAGGTTCTTGAAGGCAATGATTACTTCTTCCCTTTCTTTGTATCCCCAGCGCCTAGCCCAGTGTCTGGCATCTAGTAGGTGCTTAATAAATGCTTGTTGCAAAGCTACAGTGCTGAGTCTGTTCCAGGGTGAGCAGCAAAATACCCAAACTTCAGTAAATGTCAAAAAAAAATTTTTCAAACTATAAAGGAGGGGAAAAAAATAAATGGAGGTGAAATTGAATTCATGATTTGAACCCAAGTCTACATGTGGGTAGGATTTATGTGTTCAAAAGATTTAAAGGAAATGGTGCGTAAATAGGATGGAATGCCCAAAATCATCAGAGCTCCAACAGGCAAGCTCTGGAACTGGTTCTGAGGACTCTGGGTTCCATCCTCAGTCTGGCTGCCCCTCTCCCACCAGCCCTTCTACAAAGGCTGCTGCTGACCTACTTCTCACAAGGGAAGGAAGGCAAAGTCACACAGGCTGCTTTTCCCTGCTGGAGGGGTGCTGGGGGGGAGAAGGGAGCCCAATCCCTTCCCCCACCCCTGGTTTTCTGGGCTAAGTACTGCCTGGAGTGGCCTGCCTGAGTGAGTGAGAAAAGGGCAAAGCCACAGTCCCATGTGAGGAGCTAAGAAAACACAGCCAATGGAGAATTTTCCCATAACCTCTAGGATGGAGATGTTTGTAATAAATGAGCAAGCCAAAATATGCAATCATTGAATGATGTTTCTGACCTTTATGAGGTTTTTTCACTTATCTCTGTTAAGACTCATTAAAGTATGGGAGACAGTTCTCTATCTCTATCTCCTCCTGGCAAGGACAAGGCCAGAGGTCCACTGGCTCAGGTGGGATGCCAGGGCCATCTATCTCTCCAAGCCTGGTGGGCAGTTAGCAAATGAGCCTTATTATGTTCCCCATTCCTCTAGCAACTAGAAAGAACTATGGAGACTCTATAGGGCCTCTGAAGTGTTGTTTGGACCTGGATAGAGAACACACAGTCTCTCAATTATCTGACACACTTGATGTTGATAATCGTTGAACAATTAATTAGACTTAAACAATTAATTCTCTCTATGATCAATTTATCATGGTGTCTTAAATGATCTTTCCATATTCATTAGACTTAAACAATTAATTCTCTCTATGATCAATTTATCATGGTGTCTTAAAAATGATTTTTATGGATTTATTCAAGATTATTTGTGGGAAGAAAATGAGGTCCCTTCAACTGACGCTGATACTTTTTAAAATCTATCAACTGGAACCATAGCAAGATCTTTTACCTTTTAACTCAATTGTGTGACTGTAAAAAATGGATCTTTAGTTTTATTTGTCTAGATTTAAAGACAGAAAGAGGCAGAGAGTTCATCTAATTCAATTCTGTTCCTCTTTTCCATTTTATAGATCAAATGACCCAGATAGGAATTAGGGGAGAGTGGATTTGAACACTCTACCATGTCATCGTCCTCTCCACATGAAGCTGAGGATGGTCTTCTTGGATGTGACTATCAGCTCTGTCACCTACCACCTTCTAAGCCTCAGTTTAATCATTTGTAAAATGAGGAGATTGGACTGGTAGATCACCTAAGACCCCTTCTAGCTGGTAACACAGTTTCAACCACAATCTGCTTCAAGAGTAGATATTATGGGGTCCTTTCTAAAGAGTCATTTGTCATCTACAAAAACAGCATATCAAGGAGATGGTAAATGGGGACATTATCTGGGGTCTCTATCAGAAGGATATGCTCCACTATTCATAGACTCAAAGACTCAGCTTAAAGTTGGAATGAACATTAGAGACCAAGTAGTCTACCCTCTCATTGTACAGATGAGGAGAAACTGGGGTCCAGAGAAGTGATGGAGGGCAAGAAAAAGGTCCTAGGTTCTAAGATGCAGAGCCAAAAGGATTGTTGAAGTCATCTAATCTAACCCCTTCATTTTATAGAGAAAGAAACTGAGACTCAGAGACAAGAAGCTTCTTAGCTGGAAGAGACATCAGAGGTCAGCTAGCTATCCTCCCTCATTTTAGAATGGCCTTTTCAAAAAGACAGAGAAGCAACTATTTTCCCAAGGTCATACAGGTCATTGTATGGCAGAGATGGTCTTTAATGCCAAGGCTAATCTCTTTATCAATATTCACAGCACCCTCTTCTTCAGAGCAGATGTTTCCTAATAAAGATTCACACAGACTTGGGCCTCCCATTCTTCAGGAGTTACTTATTCTTCAGGTGTGTGGACACACCATTAACCCTTTAGACTTCAGAAGAGTTTTACTTTCTTATTATGATTGAGATGATTTTAATCAGAGCAAAAAAAATTTTTTTAAAGATTGGCCCCTGGGACAGATTAAATGTTGACTCCAAATCATTTTCTTGCCTCTGTCTTCCAAGGCCATGATAAAAATGATTATTTTTGGCAATGTCTCAAAAATGTCTTCTGTTTGTGCTGAAACTAGACAGACAGAAAAATGACACTGATAATTGTCTGAAACCTCCGCAGTGGCTGGAGCCGGGACAGAAAGTATGACATCATCTGAAAACTGCAATCAAGTGGGAGGCTGAAGATTTGGGTGGACAAAGATGTGCAAGGAGATAGAAAAAGCTAGGAAAGGGCCTGGAGACAGGGACAGAAGTGGACCCACAAAGAAGGAAAAAATATGCAGACTTTGGGAGAGGCAGACAATATTCTAGAGGTACAAAAGATAGTAGGTTATGAGTCAGGAAATGAAAAAAGCAGTGGGATGAGCTGAAAAGAATGCAGGGTTTGGAATCAAAGATGGATTCAAATTCCAGCTCGGATATTGCCTATGTAACCTTGGGCAAGTCACTTAAACCCTGTAGGCCTAATTTTGCTCATCTATAAAATAAGAAGGTTATATAAATCATATACAAAATAAGAAATTTGTGCCCTCAGATGTCCATTTTAAACTGACTTTTTATGCTCCTAGGGCAGAAACTTTAATAAATAATACAGTCATTCAAAAAGAACAATAATGTCATTGGACCTTGAGGTCCAACCTTGTCAATATGAACATCTTTCACACATCATCCAAGTTTCTGGTAGCATTGGGGTAGTTATCTATGTAAATTCACTTCTCATGATCTCCCACTGAGATTTCATTTTCATCAGTGTATCCTGGATGTATCATGTTTGTACTTGGGTATTTCTATATTGTCTCCTCCACTGGAATGTAAGTAAGCTTCTTGAGGTCAGGAACTGGTTTTGCCAGTCTTTGTATCCCCAGCACTTGCCCAGTGATACATAGGAATAAATCCTCAATGGCCTGGTTTGACGTCAACAAAGTCAAACTTGATCACTTCAAAGCAAAAGCATTTAATGAAAGAATAATAATCAATAAATCAGGTTTTAAAGTCTCCTAGCAACTATTTTTCCCTCAACCTATATCCCACTAATCTCCCTCCCAATTACCCCAAAGATCTCTATAACACAATCAGAGGGGTAGATCAGTTACCCTTTACAGAAAATGTGATCTCTCTCCTTGGGTCCAAATCCCTCTCTCACTTGTTACCTGCTCCTCCAGTAAAAAGGAGTCCCTTGCCCCTGATTCCTGTCATTTGCATTCAAGGTCTTAGTCTTTAGGCACCTTTAACCTTGGCTATCAGTCAGTTACCCCCTAGCCCAGTCTCTGGTCTGTGTCCTTTCTACCATAAGAATCCAACTTTTTGAAACTGAGCATGATGAAAGTGGCTGACAGCACACAAACTTGTGCTGGATGTAGTTCTCCAAAGCAAATATGGTATCAGTCCCTAGATTCCATCCTGCTATGTAACTATTGTTACATTTCAAGATATCTTAATTCGGTTTGGAAATCTCTTCTTTACTCCCATGCCCCTTGTTTACAAGGTAGTAAAAGAAATAAAAAGAATCATAGAAACAGAGAATTCTAACCACTGAAAAACTCTCTTCCTCTCGTAATAAGACCTGACATTTATACCGAATCACTTAAAGATTTATATTGCCTTCTGAATATATTACCTCATTTGATCTTCTATCTTTAATTCAATTAAGCATTTATTAAGTGCTTACTATTTGCCAGTTGTGTGCTAAGCACTGGAGATACAAATAAGAAAAGGACTCTTGTCTTCAAGAAGCTTACAATCTAATGGGGGGAAGGGGAGAGAGAGACAGAGACAGAAAGAGATAAGAGACAGAGAGACAGAGAGAAAGACAGAGAGATGGGGAAAGTAGAGAGGGGGAAGAAGAGAGGGAAAGGATAAGGAGGGAGAGGGGGATAAGAAGGGAGAGAGAAAGGAATGGGGAGGTCAAGGGAGAGAAGGAAAGAGAAATAGGGAAGCAGAGGAAGAGGGAAAGGGGGAGGGAGAGGGAGAGAGAAGCTGAAAAAGAAGACAAGGACTGCCATAAAGTATGATGCTCCACAGAGTGGAAACCAAACAGAGCTGGTGATGGAAAATGGAGTTATCTAAGAAGTTCTGAAAGTTCTCTAACAAGAGAGGCTTCTGGAGGAATCTATTATTCTTCCCTCCAGCTGTCCAGTCAGAGGGGAGAGGCAATTGAAGAAGTTCAGCTGCATCTAGTGTCTATACTGGGGATACAGAGATATTAAGAGAGAAAGGGTCTACTGCCTCCTCCCATGGGCTAGGGGTCCAGGAAAGAGCTGCGTGAGGGAATTCTAGCTTGCCTTTCTCCAGACTAACTTTGTTTCTGTTCTCAGATCTTCCACTCTCTTGTATAAGCATCTGCAAAGAGAAGTTGATAATCCCCTAAGTCAAATAAACATTTACAATGCTAAAATCCCAAAATAATGTTCTGTAAACATTTTCAAAGCTTTCTACTTATTCTCCTAGTTGTCAGGCGGCCTCCTCTAGGGGCCATTTCCCAATGAACCCAACTCCATCTGGCGGAGTGGAGGAAAGGGAAAATTTTGTTCAGAAGAAGGAAGATGTTTCTTCTCTGCTTCCTTACACTAGTAACACAGCCATTCTCAAACGTTGTCCCAGTTTCAAACATTCAATTCTAGACTGCATTTTGTCACATCAGGGCTTCATGCTAAGTCATAAGAAACTCAGAAACAAGCTGAGAGAGGCAAAAATATTAAATATATCTGCACAGACCCCAACACAATTAAAAATTAGAATCAAGGGAAATTTGAGAAAGGATTCTGGCAAATTGAGACTAAATAATGCAATCCCAAAGAAGGAATGGGTCAAAGAACAAATCATAGACACAATCAATTATTGAATTAAAGAAAATGATGATAATCAGACAGCATACCAAAAATTTATGGGATGTAGCCAAAGCAATCCTCAGGGGAAAATTCATATCCCTAAATACTCATGGCAACAACAAGAGAAAAAATAAATCAACAAATTGAATATGTGACTTAAAAAACTAGAAAATAAAAATTTTAACAATCCCCAATTACTCAACTAAACCCAAAAATAAAAGTTCTAGAAATCAAAAATAAAAATAAAATTGAAACAAAAAAGTGTAGAGAATTGATAAATAAAACTAATTTGTTCAACAAATTAGAACAACCATTAATTAAGTTGATACTCTCTACAACCACCCCCCCTGAAGAAAACCAAATTATGAAAATAAAAAGGGAAAAAAGAGAAATTCCCAATAAAGAAAGGAAATTGCGAGATTGACAATAAAACTAAAAACACAGTTTCAGAGCATGAGTCAGTCAACAAGCATTTATTTATTAAGGAAGGCACAGTACTGAAGATGCAGAAAAAGGCAAGAACAAGACAAGTTATCCTCAAGGAGTTTCCTTTCTAAAGGGGGGAGAGGAAGAGTTGCATGCAAATAACTATGTACTTAATAAGCTATATAAAAAATAGACAAAAGGTAATCTGAGAGAGAAAACTCTAAGCAACCAGGGGACTGGAGAAAACCTCTAATAAAATGTGAGAGCTGAGCTATCTTGAAAAAAAAAAAAAAAAAAAAAAAAAAACAGGAAAATGGATACAACAAGGTGGTGGAGCAGAGCATTGTGGGAATAGGGAATGTCAGTGTACAGGTATGGATACAGGAGCCAGTGTTATGTCTAAGAAACTACAAAGTCTAGAGTAGTTGGATCTCAGTAAATAGAGGTGAATAAAGTGTAAGAAAAAGCAGAGGAAGGTAGGAAGAGTCCATTATGAAAAGTTTTAGATGCCAAATTAAGGATTTTATCTTTGTTCCTAAAGGTTAAAAGAAGCCCCTGGAGCTCACTGATGAGAGAGCAAGAATGCTGTAATCATACCTGTGCTTTGGGAAAAAGTGTCTGGACAGCTGAGAGGAGAACGGATTAGAGTGGGGAGAGACTCTAGGGCAGTCAGACCCACCTTATTGCAGTAGCCCAATTATGAGGTGATGAGGGCCTGAACTAAAGCTGTATGAGTGGAAAAACAAGTTATCTAAGAGATGCTCTGAGCTAGACACATCAAGATTAGACAACAAACTGAAGTGAGAAAATGAGAAATTTTTGAGGTTGACAACAAGTTTGTGAGTATAAGAAGCCTAGATTGACTGAAAGGATGTGAAACCCTCACAATTATACACAAAATATTAGGCAGGATGATTGTCAGGGTATCTCTCTTTCTTTATCCTGGAGAAAAGGGCAAATGTTAACCTTTCTCAGCTCAGGAGAGTGAGTTTGAAAAGATGGAGCTCCGTGGGGGGCTGTTAACAAAATTCTGGGACATCTTTTCTATGTGGAGGACTCCTGTCCAATCAACTCTCCCTAGTCCACAAACACCGGTTGTTTTCTCAGCTGGGATATGTTAATATATATTCAGGCAAACTCACCTGATGAAATAATTGACAAAATTTGTACATCTTCTGCTATTGATCGAAATACCGGCCAAGTGTGGATAGATGATTAAGATCAATCAACAGCCTCCTTTTCTGGACTTTGTTGCCACTCTCATATCCTTTCCCCACAATTCCATCTCTTTTTTTTTTTTTTTTTTTTTTTTTTTTTTTTTTTTTTTTTTGCAAGCTATATAATGCTTTTTTTTTTTAATTTTTATTTTATTTTAAAATTATAACAATTTTTGACAGTGCATATGCATGGGTAATTTTTTACAACATTATCCCTTGCACTTACTTCAATTTAGATTTTTTCCCTTCCTCCCCCAACCCCCTCCCCCAGATGGCAAGCAGTCTTATATATGTTAAATATATTACAATATATTCTAGATACAATATGTGTGTGTAGAACCGAATTTTTTGTTGCACAGGAAGAATTGGATTCAGAAGGTAAAAATAACAGTTTAACTCATTTCCCAGTGTTCCTTTTCTGGATGTGGCTGATTCTGTCCCATCATTAATCAATTGGAATTGGATTAGCTCTTCTCTATGTTGAAGAAATCCACTTCCATCAGCATACATCCTCGTACAGTATTATTGTTGAAGTGTATAATGATCTTCTTGTCCTGCTCATTTCACTTAGCATCAGTTGATGTAAGTCTTTCCAAGCCTCTCTGTATTTCTCCTGTTGGTCATTTCTTATAGAACAATAATATTCCATAACATTCACATACCATAGTTTACCCAACCATTCTCCAATTGATGGACATCCATTCATCTTCCAGCTTCTAGCCACTATGAAAAGGGCTGCCACAAACATTTTGGCACATACAGGTCCCTTTCCCTTCTTTAGTAGTTCCTTGGGGTATAAGCCCAGTAGTAGTATGGCTGGGTCAAAGGGTATGCACATTTTGATAACTTTTGGGGCATAATTCCAGATTGCTCTCCAGAATGGTTGGATTCTTTCACAACTCCATCAACAATGCATCAGTGTCCCAGTTTTCCCACAGCCCCTCCAACATTCATCATTATTTGTTCCTGTCATCTTAGCCAATCTGACAGGTGTGTAATGATACCTCAGAGTTGTCTTAATTTGCATTTCTCTGATCAATAGTGATTTGGAACACTCTTTCATATGAGCGGAAATAGTTTTAATTTCATCATCTGAAAATTGTCTGTTCATATCCTTTGACCATTTATCAATTGGAGAATGGCTTGATTTCTTATAAATTAAAGTCAATTCTCTGTATATTTTGGAGATGAGGCCTTTATCAGAACCTTTAACTGTAAAAATTTTTTCCCAATTTGTTACTTCCCTTCTAATCTTGTTTGCATTAGTTTTGTTTGTGCAGAAACTTTTTAATTTGGTGTAATCAAAATTTTCTATTTTGTGATCAATAATGGTCTCTAGTTCTCCCTTGGACACAAACTCCTTCCTCCTCCACAAGTCTGAGAGGTAAACCATCCCATGTTCCTCCAATTTATTTATGATTTCGTTCTTTATGCCTAAATCTTGGACCCATTTTGATCTAATCTTAGTATGTGGTGTTAAATGTGGGTCCATGCCTAGTTTCTGCCATACTAATTTCCAGTTTTCCCAGCAGTTTTTGTCAAATAATGAATTCTTATCCCAAAATTTGGGATCTTTGGGTTTGTCAAAGATTAGATTGCTATTTTTATTCACTATCTTGCCCTGTGAACCTAACCTATGCCACTGATCAACTAGTCTATTTCTTAGCCAATACCAAATGGTTTTGGTGACTGTTGCTTTATAATATAGCTTTAAATCAGGTATACTTAGACCACCTTCCTCTGACTTTTTTTTCATTAGTTCCCTTGCAATTCTCGACCTTTTATTCTTCCATATGAATTTTGTTGTTATTTGTTCTAGGTCATTAAAATAGTTTCTTGGGAGTCTGATTGGTATAGCACTAAATAAATAGATTAGTTTGGGGAGTATTGTCATCTTTATTATATTCGCTCGGCCTATCCAAGAACACTGAATGTCTTTCCAATTATTTAAATCTGACTTTATTTTTGTGGCAAGTGTTTTGTAATTTTGCTCATATAATTCCTGACTCTCCTTTGGTAGATATATTCCCAAATATTTGATACTATCGACTGTTATTTTGAATGGAATTTCTCTTTGTATCTCTTGCTGTTGGATTGTGTTGGTAATGTATAAAAATCCTGAGGATTTATGTGGATTTATTTTGTATCCTGCGACTTTGCTAAAATTCTGAATTATTTCTAATAGCTTTTTAGCAGAGTCTTTGGGGTTCTCTAAGTATACCATTATGTCATCTGCAAAAAGTGACAATTTGATTTCTTCATTTCCTACTCTAATTCCTTGGATCTCTTTCTCGGCTCTTATTGCCAAGGCTAGAGTTTCTAGTACTATATTGAATAGTAATGGTGATAGTGGGCAACCTTGTTTCACTCCTGATCTTACAGGGAAAGGTTCTAGTTTATCACCATTACATATGATGTTTACTGAAGGTTTTAAATATATGCTCCTTATTATTTTAAGGAATAGTCCATTTATTCCTATACTCTCAAGCGTTTTTAGTAGGAATGGATGTTGGATTTTATCAAATGCTTTTTCTGCATCTATTGAGATGATCATATGGTTTTTATTAATTTGATTATTAATATGGTCAATTATACTAATAGTTTTCCTAATATTAAACCAGCCCTGCATTCCTGGTATAAATCCCACTTGGTCATAGTGTATTATCCTGGGGATGATTTTCTGAAGTCTATTTGCTAATATCTTATTTAAGATTTTAGCATCAATATTCATTAAGGAAATTGGTCTATAGTTTTCTTTCTCAGTTTTCGGTCTACCTGGTTTAGGTATCAGAACCATGTCTGTGTCATAGAAGGAATTTGGTAGGACTCCTTCAATCCCTATTTTTTCAAATAGTTTACATAGCATTGGAGTTAGTTGTTCTTTAAATGTTTGGTAGAATTCACCTGTAAATCCATCTGGTCCTGGGGACTTTTTCTTAGGAAGTTGGTTAATAGCTTGGTCTATTTCTTTTTCTGAGATGGGACTATTTAGACTACTTACTTCTTCCTCTGTTAATCTGGGCAAGCTATATTTTTGAAGGTATTCTTCCATTTCATTTAAGTTATTGAATGTATCGGCATAAAGTTGAGCAAAGTAGCTCCTAACTATTGTTCTAATTTCCTCTTCATTAGTGGTGAATTCACCCTTTTCATTTTCAAGACTATCAATTTGCTTTTTCTCTTTCCTTTTTTTAATCAGGTTTACTAAGGGTTTGTCTATTTTGTTGGTTTTTTCATAAAACCAACTCTTAGTTTTATTAATTAATTCAATAGTTTTTTTACTTTCAATTTTATTAATCTCACCTTTTATTTTTTGAATTTCAAGTTTTGTGTTTGTCTGGGGGTTTTTAATTTGTTCCTTTTCTAGCAATTTTAGTTGTAAGCCCAATTCGTTGGCCCTCTCTTTCTCTATTTTATGCAAGTAGGCCTGTAGAGATATAAAACTTCCCCTTATTACTGCTTTGGCTGTATCCCACACATTTTGGTATGATGTCTCATTATTGTCATTTTCTTGGGTGAAGTTATTAATTATGTCTATGATTTGCTGTTTTACCCAATCATTCTTTAGTATAAGATTATTTAGTTTCCAATTATTTTTTGGTCTATTTTCCCCTGGCTTTTTATTAAATGTTATTTTGATTGCATTATGGTCTGAAAAGGATGCATTTACTTACTATTTCTGCCTTACTGCATTTGATTTTGAGGTTTTTATGCCCTAGTATATGATCAATTTTTGTATAGGTTCCATGAACTGCTGAGAAGAAAGTATATTCCTTTCTGTCTCCATTTAGCTTTCGCCAAAGATCTATCATATCAAACTTTTCTAGTATTCTATTTACCTCTTTGACTTCTTTCTTATTTATTTTGTGGTTTGATTTATCTAATTCTGAGAGTGCAAGGTTGAGATCTCCCGCTATTATAGTTTTGCTATCTATTTCCTCTTGCAGTTCTCTTAATTTCTCTTTTAAGAATTTAGATGCTGCACCACTTGGTGCATATATGTTTAATATTGATACTGCTTCATTATTGATGCTGCCCTTTAGCAGGATATAATGCCCTTCCTTATCTCTTTTAATTAGATCAATTTTTGTTTTTGCTTGATCTGAGATGAGGATGGCTACTCCTGCTTTTTTGGTTTTGCCTGAAGCATAATAGATTCTGCTCCACCCTTTTACTTTTAGTTTGAATGTCTCACCCTGTTTCAGGTGTGTTTCCTGTAAACAACATATAGTAGGATTCTGACTTTTAATCCAGTCTGCTAACTGCTTCCTCTTTATGAGGCAGTTTGCCCCTTTCACATTTATGGTTAGAAGGACTAATTCTATATTGCTTGCCATCCTATTAACCCCTGCTTATGCTTTTCCCCTTTCCTTCCCTTTTACCCTCCTACCCAGTATTAAACTGGTGAACCCCCCTTGCTTTTCACAGCCCTCCCTTTTTAGGATCCCTCCCCCACCTTAAAGATCCTCCCCTTATTTTGCCCCTTTTCCTCGAAATTTCTGTATTCCCTTCCCCTTAGCTTACTCCTTCCCTTTCACTTTTCAATGAAGTGGAAGAAGTTTCACCATAAATTGAATATGTCTATTGATACACGCTATGTTCATCTCCCTCCTTTCTTTCTCTCAGATATAATAGGTTACCTTTGCCTCTTCATGAGATGTAGTACCACCCACAATCCCATCTCTTGAACAATATTGTTCAATCACTTCATTCGTGTCCAACTTTTTGTGACCCATGTGAAGTTTTCTTTGCTAAGATACTAGACTGATTTTCCATTTCCTTCTTCAGGTCATTTTACAGATGAGGAAACTGAGGCAAACTGGATTAAGGGACTTGTCCAGGATTACACAGCTAGTATCTGAGGTAGATTTCAACTCAAGAAGGATGAGTTTTCCCTATATTGGTTTGGCACTCTATCCACTGCATCATATAGCTGCTCTCTTTTCAATAATAATCAAATACAAAGCAGTTGTTAAGTCAAATTCAGTGGTACATGAATATCTGTATCACATCTGAACCCATAAAGTGCATCTATCCATTAGAAACTACTAAATTATACTGAGGACACCTCTGGTTTCTTTTAAATACCAACAAAAATCTTCTCTTTTGTATGAAGTCTTTTTCATCTTCTCTTATTTCTAATGCTTTCTGTTAATTATTTCCTCATTACTCTATATATAAATTTTTTTGTTTGCATTAGATAATTTGTTCATTAGAGAATAAACTCCTTGAGGGCAAGAACTATCTTTTGCCTCTTTTTGTATCCCCAGTAGCTTTACCACCTTCCCTGATAAAAGAAATCCTAAATAAATATTGATGGAGTGACCTCCAGTAGAATACTGCAGGGATCTGTCATTGGCTTCTTGCTATTCAAAATTAACAATAATAATAATAGCTAGCATTTTATAGTGCTTTCAGATTTGTGAAGCACTTTACAAAGATTATTTCATTCTGTTCCCCTAACAACCCTGGGAGGTAGGTGTGGTTATTATGATGATAATAATAGCTAGTATTTATATAGGATTTTAAAGTTTGCAAAGCACATTTTACATATTATCTCATGTGATCCTTACAATAACATCATAAGATATCTACCATAAGTTATGCCATCATCATCCCTTTTTTTTTCATGGATAAGCACAGTGATGCTGAGAAAAATTTGTCATTCAACTGACAGTATGTGAGACAGGTTTCGAACATGTGCTGTGCTCTAAACTTTGGGACACGGAACTGCCTCAGTTTCTTTTTGAAGAGCTAGGTGGGAGAAGATTTTGACTCCAATGAGATCTGTCTTGACAGACTGGAATGGAGGGCTGAAACTAAGGAGAAGAAATTTAACTGGATTAATCTTATCATCCAACTACAACTTCCAACCAAGATACTCCATAATGTACTAGCTCTATGATTTCATCAGCTTAAACCAGAGATAGCAGTTGGTGAAAATAGTGGATAGAGCACTGGGTCTGGAGTCAGGAAGACCTAATTTCAAATCTGACCTCAGACACTCACTAGCTCTGTGACCCTGGGCAAGTCACCTCACTGTGTTTGCATCAGTTTTCTCATCTATAAAATGAACTGGAAAAGGTAATGGCAAACCAATGCATATTTTTGCCAAGAAAACCTCTCATGGGGTCATGAATATTTGGGCATGACTTAAATGACTGAACAAAAAAAATGTGGAATCAATGAAAGCACTTCTGAGTTTCCAAAACACAATCCGATCCAATAGCATCTGTCCAAGATATATAATATGCAGGCATAGGGATTAGACCTATGATTTCATTAATATGGGGAACTCCTGGGTAAGGATACTCCCTCTATGAAGGTCAGCACCTTCTTGCCCTAGAGATACATTTAAAACTCTGAGCCCAAGTCTAATCTCAGATCAAGTCACTCAAGTGACTTATGATGGACTTATAATGAAAAATGCTATCCATATCCAAAGAAAGAACGGACTGTGTCTGAAAACAGACTGAAGTATTCTCTGTCTCTGTCTCTGTCTCTCTTCTTTGTCTCTGTCTCTTCTCTATTTCTCTCTTCTAGGTCTCTCTTTATTTTCCTTGAGGGTTTTTCTTTTTAGGAGAGGAGATCTATATTTTCTTTCATAACATGATTTTTGTGGAAATGTTTTGCATGAAAAAAAAAAAAGAGATGAAGCTCATATTCAGGTCTTCCTCGCTTTAAGAGCACTATGTTCTCTAACTATTATGCTATGAGGGCTGTAAATAAGATAGCTAGAGAAAAATAGGATAGAGAGGAAAACAATAGAGGGCACAGTGAATACAGCACAGGATCTGGAATGAGCATGACTTGAGTTCAAATTCTGCCTCAGACATTTACTAGACATGTGATCCTGGGCAAGTCACTTCACCTCAGTCTACCTCAATTTTCTCATCTCTGACATGGGAATAATCATAACACTTACCTTCTAGAGTTGCAAAGAGGATAAAATGAAATCAAGTGAGATAATATTTGTAAAGCATTTTTGGTAGATCATGATGTGTTATATAAACATTAGCCATTATTAAGGGAATAGAATGCTAAGTTTGGGGAATTGGAGGTACACTACATTAGCTGAAGTATAATGAGTGTGAATTAAGTCTGGAAAAGTAGACTGGAGCCAAATCACAAAAGCTTTGAAATGCCAAATTGAGGACTTTGTCTTTTAGCCAAGATACAATAGAAAAGCACTGAATACTATCGAGGGGATTTGTACTACATAATCTCTGAAGATCTTCCCACTCTTGATCTATGAGCAATTTATTCCAAGGCTCTCCAGTGGACACTGGAGGTAGAAGGCAGATTTAATGATCCCAAAGTCCTATTCATCTCAGTCAGTATATTGCTATATCCAGATTTATATAAATAGTTCACTGGGGAGGCTGATGATGACAATCATTACAGTGATGGTTATAATGGGGGTGGTAATGGGAATAACAATAATGAGGGGAGTGATGATGATAGATCAAATGCATTTAGCAATTTAAGTTTCCAGGGCATAGCACATGCATTATCTCATTTGACCAATATACCCAATCTCTACATGAAGTGCCTCTTTTCGAAGCCAGATCTCCCTCCTCCACATCTAGTTGTGCACATATTCATCCTATTAATTGTAAGAATAACTTGTCAAACTACAAGAGCAATCTGCTTCTTGCAGTCACGACTGCACCTGAATTATGGAAGCAGTCTCCAGGGGCCATGGCATAACATCCCCATCCACATGGGCTATAAAATCCAGATAGGTCATTCAATGTCAGAACCATTGGGCATTGTATTTCATGAGGGTTAGCTTCACAAATGAGAATCTTTACTTCAAGATATAAACATTTTGGACAACTACATCATAATAAAAATCCCAACTCAATGCCTGATGTAGCAGTTATCCTGGTTGCCCTTCCAAAGAAGGAGGATCTTACATAAAGCCTCCACCAGAGATAAGGATACACTAGCTGCAGAGATAAGATATAAATACTCCAGCATAGTTCTCCACCCACCAAGCAGTCATGGTTTCCTCATCTAAGAATCAGCTGGTTTCAGGGAGATGCCTCTGCTTTCTCATGTCTATAATTCAATCCTAGCAAAACTCAGTAAACAGGGCCATGGGATCCTTTCAAACTTTTAAACATTTTTGTTATTGTTTTCGGCTCTTTATGAGCCCAACTTGAGGTTTTCTTAGCAAAGATGTTGGAGCTGTTTGTCATTTCCTTCTCCAGTTCCTTTAACAGATGAGGAAACTAAGGCAAAAAGGGTTAAGTGACTTGCCCAGGGACACACAAGTAGTTAGTGTCTGAGGCTCAACTTGACCTCAAAGCTTCCTGGTTCTAAGCCCAGTTTCCTGCCTCTTTATTCATAGTGACTGGTAACTCTCAGTGGCCATTAACTATGGTATGACATCATAATTACTCCATCCACCAGTGTTCTAGATGCTAGCAGACTTGTAACCATAGCTATCAACTCTTCTCCAATCCCTGGAAACAGAAAAGTTAGATTTCACCATAAATATGCCAGGAATGTTCTGGTAAATATTTAACAGCCAACTCTCTGAAGGGAAGGGGAGGAAATGTATGTGCAACTCAGTTTTAAGTTTAATCTGCATTATTAGCATTTTCTCCATCATTTTTTTAAGTCTAAACAATCAACAAAACAATAAATCAAGCCCCCATTTGTAGCATTTGCCAATTTCTGAGGTGTACATGCTCACAATAAAAATCCAAAGATAACATCTTCCTATCTCAATATGAGTTATCTCTAGTATATTCCTGTACAGGTTGCTTTCCCATCTCCCAATGAGAAACCTTTAACAAATCCCCTGGATGTTAGTGTTCTCTTCCTTGTTGGGCATACACTTTAGCTACTTCTATACAACTACTAGCCCCAGTATAAGTTCTTTGAAACGAGGGATTATTTCTTATTTTGTCTTTGCATCTTGACATTTAGCAGAGTGTCCTGCACATGTGTTTAATAAATGAATTTGGATTGGATTGGATTGCTCTTGTGGTGTTCACCCTGACCAAACGAGTTCACTTTGTTTTCTGTGCCATAGTATCTTACCAGATTTTGGACCATTCATGAAGGATATTTTCTATCTCCAAGCTCTTTCCTCCTATACCTGAAAAGGAGTCCTGTAGTTTATCTACCATTTCTAGATATACTCTATTCATCACCCTTCAGCTACAAATTCATTTTTCCACCACAAATTACACCCAGTACAATGGGCAGATAGATTATTTTACCAGTAATGTCAAAGCTAAGAGGGATATCTAGCCCACTGAATGACAAAAAATATAAGATCCAAAAATATCTCAACAGACTAGAAAAATGGGCCAAAATATAAGGTTTAATATTTTTAATTTAATATTTTAACATATAAAATCTATATTTGGGGTAAAAAATCAACTATGTAAATACAGAATGATAGAGACAAGGCTAGAAAATGCTTAGAGAGTTTTAGTAGACTGAAAACTCAATATGAGGCAACAATGTGGCCCAATTAAAAAAAAAAAAAAAAGGTAATGAGACCTTAGGCTACATAGTTAGAAACAAATTATTCAAAATAAAGGTGAAAGTCTTCCTGTATTCTGTCTTGATCTCATCACATCACAATATTATATCAATTCTCAGCACCACATTTTAGAAAGGACATAGACAAGTGGAAAGGCATCCAGAAGAGTGCATCAAATGGGAAGAAAGCTAAAAACTCTACTATATGAAGTAGCCAGAATTTTTAGCCTGGGTAAAAGAAGGTTTACAGTATGTCTTACTTCAAGGAGATCATATCAGATGTCTTACAGTATTTGAAGAGTAGTCTTGTGAAAGACAGATGGATTGGTATGTTCTGCTTGTCTCCAGAAGACAAAAATTAGAATAATGAATAGAAATTGCAGAGATAAGTTGAAACTTGCTATCAGGAAAAACTAATTATAACTAGGACTATTTTTTATGGAATGAATTGCTTCATAAGGTAGTAATTTTCTCATCACTGGAGTTCTTCAGAATGGGTCTGGATGATGACTTGTCAGAAAGGTTGTAGAAAGAATTCCTACTCAAGTATGACTTAGAATAGATGGGTCCTGAGTCCTATCCAGCTGATATCCTGTGATTTGACGGAGATTAGCAGAGAGCAAAATTAACAAACACTTAAGTACCACACTTCTTATTAATATTTAGCAGATTTTTAATTAATAAAATGCCATGCAACATACCGGCACGTTTGATGCCAAAACGGAAGATTCCAAATTTAGGAACTAGAATTTCATTCTTAAACAATTCCTTTATTCATTCCATTTTTCATGTGCTTCCTCTCATTAAATACCTTCTCTTCTTCAAAGAGATTTTTACCCTTTAGTTTTTTTTTAGGATAGACTCTAAAAAGTTCTTTTCTATAATTATGAAAACAGTATCAGACAAGGGAGAGACAGCACGGCTGAATGGATAGAGTGTCAACATTGAAATTAGGCAGCCTAGGGTCATACTAGCTGTGTGACCATGGGCAAGACAATTAATCTCTCAATGGCCCCTCCATGGCCCAAATAACTCTGTGAGACTATAATTTATGGATGAATTGCTGAACTGCATCCGTGAAAGGAGTTTCCACACACTAATAAGGGTCAGACTTAAAGAAGACTAAAAAAAAAGCCAGATATGGACCTTCTCAGTTAAGTTGGACCTCACAGTTTCTTCCTCACACCTGTTTTTCTTGGAACATTCTCTCTAAGTTATATCTGCCTTCAACGAGAGTGGCCAGCTGAAATGCCATCCTGTCCTTCTAGCAATTCCCATATTTTCTCATTAAGCAAAAGGGAAAATCAAAATCTCCCAACAGAAATGTCATTGGAAAATAAAATAATCTTGACCTTTCTAAATGAATAGACGGATTGTTTGTAGATCTTGCCAGCGACTGTGTTAAATAAAAAAGACATAGAATAAAATCAATGCTTTTCAATATGGTTTTTCCTTGGAGATAAAATTGTGGGAATTAAAGACTTTGAAAGAGGCACTAAAGTATGTTTACTAGCCTTCATAGCCAGAGCATGGGAGTCAGCTGCTATCATGAGATCAAAACAATAACTTCCAAATTGTGAAAAGGGCACAAAGGAGCAGCATAAATGTTATTTGCCAGCTCTAGTGAACTATTAGATAACTCTAATGATTTGAAAAAAATTTTCTATAAATGACTAGCCACAAGCATTAATGTCCAAATGGGGACATGTCTCTTTCCTTCAGTTAGATGACATCACCTGTCAATCAAGCAGTGCCATCTGGTTCTAATTTCCCCTTTATATGTTTTTATTTAACTTAACCTCAATTACAGTGCATCAAACACTGTGCTCAGCCTGCATTTTAAGAGAGAGGGGGGGAAGTTTCTTTTTTAATCCTGTTAAATTCCAAACTTGGCTCTATAAATCCTACAAAACAAAATCCATCCCCCAAAAGCCCCTTATTAAACTCCAGTGAACAAGCCCCATAACCAAGGTCTCTAATCCCCCAATGCCTCTAATCTCCATTCAGTTCTTAACTCTAAAGTTTATTTCATATGCTATAAAATCAGCGCCAAAGGGAATCATTGGAACATGGAAGGAAAAAAATAACTGGACCCTTACAAAAGTTTGACCCTTTCCCTCTCTCCCAATTCCAAAGGCACGTTTGTTAACTCTACTGGAAAGTGTGCACTGTCTTTTCAAAGCCTCCATTTCTCTACACAAACCCTAATGGGACCCACAGGAAACCAACTATCCAAGTCAACTGCCAGGCCTACAAGCTTTGGCCAAAACAAATGGTTGATTTGGTCTTTCAAACAACCAACCAATTAATTTGGTGAAAACATTGATCAAAAAACTTGTATAGCATCATTGAAACCAAAGAGAAGAATGTTGAATGCCTTTGCCATTTTCAACTGGTTTTATTGTAGCTGTATAAGCAAGATGGGTGGCAGAATTAGCCCAACCATTTTTAATCGTTCAAGATACATGAGCAGATAAGGCTACAAACTCTTTCTGGACCAAATCTTCTTAATTCACTAGTGTATAGAACTCTGATCTTAGAGTCAGAAGAAAATTAATTCAAATCTGGCCTCAGAAACTTATTAGTTGTGTGACTCTTAGCAAGTCACTTAACTGCTTTGCCTCAGTTTCCTCATCTGAAAAATGAGCTGGAGAAGGAGATGGCAAACTACTCCAATATCTTTACCAAGAAAACTCCAAATATAGTCAAGAATAGTCATACAAGACTAAAACAATTCAAAAACAATAGCAAAATCTTTAGTAGGTGCAGTGGTATATCTGAACCAAATAGAATAAAGCTTTATGGGACAGCTAGATAGTATAGTACCAAGAGCACCGACCTTGGGATCAGGAGGATCTTAGCTCAAATCTGGCTTCAGACACTTAACACTTACTAGCTGTGTGACTCTGTTCAAGTCACTTAACCCCAATAGCCGACAAAAATAAAAAATAAAAAATGAATAAAGCTTTGTCCCCCTAAAATAACCCCCTTCCCGATTTGGAGGATTTTTCCCCTATAAACTGACCAGGTAATTTGACAACCTCTAGCCACAGCTCAAATTCAAAACATGTAATTGTACATTTTGAACTGGAAGAGACCCTCAAAGATCAGCTAATCCAACTGTATCATTTTACAGATGAGCAAATTGAGACCCAAATTGAGGTAGTTAAGAGACAGAGGCCAGGATCTGAAGAATGTTTCTTTGTATGTGGATGCATTGGATCATATAATCAGAGTTAAAAAAGAATTTAGAGCCATCATTTCCTGGATACTTTGCAGTAATTCTCTGGCCTCCAGTGAGAGAAGCCATTGATATAATGGCAAAAAGCATTGGATTAAAAACCAGGAAATCCAGGAATTTTAGTCCTAATCCTAGCACTAGGGAAACCTTGGGAAGTTGATATCAGCAGTTCAGGTCAAGTTTTGCAATCTTAGTGTCATTTCTTCCTTCACCAACCTTGTCTAATCAGTTGCTGTGTTTTGTATTCTCCTTCC
This sequence comes from Sminthopsis crassicaudata, assembly GCF_048593235.1. Classification (NCBI taxonomy): domain Eukaryota; kingdom Metazoa; phylum Chordata; class Mammalia; order Dasyuromorphia; family Dasyuridae; genus Sminthopsis; species Sminthopsis crassicaudata. The sequence goes on from NC_133618.1 coordinate 624,774,620, forward strand.
ATGACATCTCTCATACCTACCCCCTCTTATTCCATTGTTCAGACTTTAGTTCAGATCTTACTCCCCTTTCACCTGATCTACTGAAATAAATGTCTATATATGGTCTGCTTCCTTTAAGACCCTCTCCCCTCCACTGCATCTTTCTCATAGTTGACAAATTAATGTTAACAAATGTTTAATCATGTCACTCACTGAGGCACAGGAAATTTGAGATAAAGAGGAGCACTTTAGAAAGCAGTTAACAAACCTTTATTACCAATCACACAGGAAGGACAACAGATGACAAAAAGGAATAAACTTGGTGTTTAGGACCCCGTTCCCCTGGCCCCGGTGAGGGCAGCACACTGTGCAAAGGCTAAAGGTCCAAATGTCCTTCGAAGCTCAGACTTATAGTGACAGCAACTTCACGACAATGAGAGACTTCTTGGTTATCCTGGTTCTCCAACCAGGAAAAGGAAGATTTTTCTAATTGTATAATAATCAATGAAGAATTCAGAGCAGAAGCATAACCAATCAAACAAGAGGCTGGGGAGGAATATTGTTCAGCCTCTGGGTTTATTAGCCTATGTGGTATATATACATCCCAAGGGACTGAGTCTGGATAAGTCAAATTGGTCTTTACTGATACCAGTTATCATTCACCTATTCAAGAATCTTGAAGTGGATAAAGGGCCAGACCTAGAGTCAGAAAGACCTGAGTTCAAATCCAGTCTTCTCAGAAAGACCTGAGTTCAGATCCAGCCTTAGACACTTAGATGCTCACTAGCTATGTGACCCTGAACAAGTCATTTAACCCTGCTTGCTTTAGTTTCCTCGTCATTAAAGAAGTTGGAGGCAAATTAATGCAGAATTTCTGCTCAAAAAACCCCAAATGGGGTCATGAAGAAACAGACACAACCGAACAACAACACCGCGTTTAATATAAAACACAAATTGAACAGTTTACCATTTATTGTCTAGCTCTAGCTTCCCTCTCCAGTCTTATTTTCCATCTCTCTACAATATAAAATCCATAGTAAGTTCCTAGTACTCATATCCAAACATGCTTACTTATTGGTTCTTACATTCAGCATTTCATCTTCTGTATTATCTGTCTCCCATGCCTGGACTACACTCCATCACGGAGTCACTCCGAAATCAGTGAGAAGGCATGTGGTGAGTGAAAGATGTCTTCTTAGCCTCCTTTCTGCCTCTTAGAATCTTCTTCCTTAAAAGTTCAACTTAGGTACTAATCTGGTAGGAAGCCTTTCATAATCTCATTAGTCATTAATATTATCCCTCTTCTAAAATGATCAATTTACATGTGCTATCCTCACACAGACCTGGAGCTCCTTGAAGACAAGGGCCATTGGTCATTTAACTCTCTGTACTGCATCCAGTTAACACTTAATACAATTTCCTTGCAACTAGTAGGTGCTTAACAAGTATTTGTTGAGTTTAAATAAACATAAAATTTGATGATGGCTAAGGTCTCTTTAAGTCCCAGATTGGGTGATTATATATGGATCAATGAATCAGGAAGAGAATTGTAAATAATATGCAATATGATCAAGAAACTTTGTCTCTACACCCAGAGAGAGGACTGTGGGAACTAAATGTAGATCACAACATAACATTCTCATTCTTTTTGATGTTTTTCGTTTGCATTTTGATTTCTTACTCATTTACTTTCTTTTTTGATCTGATTTTTTTGTTCAACAAGAGAATTGTATAAACATGTTTACACATATTGGATTTAACATCTATTTTCACATGTATAACGTATATTGGATTGCTTGCCATCTAGGGGAGGAGGTGGAGGAAGGAGGGGAAAATCTGAAACAAAAGGCTAGGCAAGGTCAATGTTGTGCATAGGTTTTGAAAATAAAAAGCTTAAAAATTAAAATGAATTAGCTTAACAGGGGAAAAAAGAAATTTTGTCTCTAAGTTACTGCTTCTCTCTATAGTCAACAGAACACTCTAAAATCATACTTTCTTCTCTTTCCCATCTAAATGATTATAGTGAGGAGATGAGGAGTTTGAATTTGGGTGTTTGGCACCATCAATATACGTCCAAATTTTATTAACTAAAATGGCTAATATTTATATATCATCTATTATATGCCAGGCACTGTGCTAACCACTTTATAAAGATTATCTCATTTGACTTTCACAACAATCCCAGGAGATAAGTCTTATTACTATCCCTGTGTTACAACTGAGGAAACTAAGCCAAGCTAGGTTAAATGACTTGTCCAAGATCACATAGAGGGAGTATTAGAGGATGCATTTGAACTCAGATCTTCCTGACTCCAGGGTCAGCAATCTCTCCACCACATCATTAGTTATTATTACAATCAAATGGATATATGGTCTCATCTATATGACCTTTTTCTCTTCAATGTAGCTCATAACCCATTCAGAGCATATCCTTCCTACATGACACTTGTTCATGTTCTCCCATTAGTTCACCAAAATTCTGGGGACTTTCCTCACTTTTTTCTCTTTTACAGAAAGACATGAGTCATTTAATAGTTCACCCTCAGTCTTGCCATATAATTTCTTTGGTATATCATACTTTTTAAAAATTTCACTCTTTGACTTACATGAACTGATGCTAAGAGAAATGAGCAGAACCAGGAGATCATTATACACTTCAACAACAATACTGTATGAGGATCAATTCTGATGGACGTGGCCCTCTCCAACAATGAGATGAACCAAACCAGTTCCATTGTTCAGTAATGAAGAGAATCAGCTACACCCAGAGAGAGAGAACTATGGGAACTGAGTATGGACCACAAGATAGCATTTCCACTCTTTCTGTTATTGTTTGCTTGCATTTTTGTTTTCCTTCTTGGGTTTTTTTTAACCTTATTTATAGATCCAATTTTTCTTATGCAACAAGATAACTATATAAATATGTATACATATATTGGACTTAACATATTTAATATGTATTGGACTACCTGCCATTTAGAGGAGAGGGTGGGGGGAAGGAGGGGAAAAGTTAGAACAAAAGGTTTTGCAAGGGTCAATGTTAAAAAAAAAAAAAAAAACTACCCATACATATGTTTTATAAGTAAAAAGCTATAATAAAAAAGAGAAAATATTTAAAAATTCACTCTTTATTCTGTCTCTGTTTCTCATGCTTATTTGTCAAAGTTTCTTCACAATCACCATGTGCCTCTCCATTGCCCTCTGGTTTTTGTTGTTGTTTGTCCTTCATTCTCAAAGAAGATGAGTGACATCAGGAAGGTGATATCATGACTTACAAGTGAATTGGATTGTAGTGAGGCAGGACTCAGCAAAGTCACCAGCCTCCCTCTCCCTCCTGCAGCCATGTGGGTCCAGGGCTGATCTCCAGTTGCCCTGATCTACATTTTGCCATTGGAACCAAATGGCTCCAGAGGACAGAATGAGGTTGGTGACTTTTCTCATCTCTGTTTCACCTAAATCCAATTCACTTTCAAGCCATGGCATCACTTTCCTGATGTCACTTATCTTCTTTGAGAAAGAAGGACAAACAATCTCTGAATAGTGGTGGCTGTCCCCCTAGGAACACAACTGACTAGCTGCCCTCCAGTTGGGCAATATTCTTTCCTTCTTTCCTTCCTTCTTTCTTTTCTTTCTTATTTCATTTCTTCGTTCTCTCCTTCTCCCTTTGCCCTCATAGAAAATCATACCCTTACCTGTGGGTGCTCTGCCCAAAGGAATATAAATTTTGATTTGAAACCTCACAATATATCTTGGGGTTTGTGGGCTTTTAAAGGACCATACCTTAAATCCAAATCACTCTGGATCTCATTGATTGGCCAATAATAAGAGGTTGTTATTTATCCTTTATTCTCAAAGAGGAACATAATATCAGGGAAGTGATGCTATGATTTGTGAAGATTTTTATTAGTCAAAGATAAAATGAGGCATATATAGCCATAAAGGAGAAAAAAGATGAAGAGAGAACAGATGGAGGTAAAAGTAGAAGAAAAGATGAGAAATAGGAAAAGATTTTCAATCCAATTCAATTCAAATCAGTAAACTATGTATTGAGAATAGAGGAAAATAAGAAAGGAAAACGGAAATAATACAGTGCCTGATCTCAAAGAGTTTTCAATATAATAAGGAGAGGGGTTGTTTATCCTTCATTCTCAAAGAGGACCATAATATCTGGGAAGTGATGCTATGATTTAAGTGAAGGATGGGTGTGTAAAATCACTAGTTTTACTTTCTTTTCTGAAGCCATCTGGGTCCAGTGGCAATATATAGATCAGGATGACTGGAGATAGCCTTGGATGTGGCGAGAGACCTTGGCCTTTTAAAGATAAGATAAGATACATAGATTAGCATGGTGTGGTGTGGTGGATAGAGTTGGTCTCAGTATCAAGAAGACCTAGGTTCAAGAACAGCCTCTGACATCTACAAACATATACAGACCCCAAATAATTCATGGAAGTTTTAAGTCATCCAAGTGACTCTTTGAGTCTATAAGGCATAGAGCAGTAGTGGGAATTTCCTTGCTGAGAATTCTAGACACAATCCATGAATTCGTTTTTTAAGAAGTGGACATCAGTTAATGTAACAAAAATACTAAAGATAGATGAACAAAAACTATGAGAAATTTGAGCAGGGAGAGACGACTTTCAACCCAGAAGATGAAATGAAGGACATGGCACCTGAGCTGGCCTTTAAAAAAGAGGGGGGGCTTCCCCTGAGGATCCATTTTCAGTCATAGTGAACAGATGAGCAAGCACAGCACAGACATGGAAGAGAGATAGACAAAAGAATGGAGGATGAGGAATCTTTTACAATAAAAGCTTCCTTCCTACAGACCAACTGTTTCAAACAGCTTGAAGAAAAGTGTCATCTTCTGAGTAACAAGATTCCTTTCTCCCTGGGGTTTAATACACTTCAGACAACATCTTATCCACACATATTTCAAGGGAGGCTGAGTAAAAGGTTTGGGATAAGTAGCTAGGAGAGTACAGGGAATGAAATTACCTTGGTCCTGGATAGTAAGAAATCTTCAGATTTGTACTTTGAAATAAGTTCAATTTTCTCTTCAGAGAAAGAAAAGTTAATTACCCTGAAAGCAGTAAATGCAGCCTCAAAAGAGGAAGGAGAAAAAATGACTCCAAAAATTACAGGATCCTGCCAAAGAAACTAGGATTGTAATATTATATCAATCACCCTCTTATTCTTTTCTCTTAAGCTCTCTATCTAGTCCCCTTTCCCCAATTTCCCATAACTCTGGCTTCTTAACTTTTTTTGGATCAGCTATTTTGTCTTGTCTCTGCCCTGATTTTTGTTCCCCAAGTCCTCTTTCGACCTTTTCCCTTCTCTTTTAGTCTTCTTCCTTCCTTCCCCTTCTTCTCTTTTCTCCCACCCCGTCTCTCCTCCATCCCCTTCACAATTCCCCTCCAAAGTCTCTTCCGCCTTCTCTCTCAAACCGCAGTCCCTGTTTCTCTCTTCTCAGCTCAGCCCGTTTCTTCTCTCCCAGCCCTTTTTTTTCTGTCTCTTTTTTCAGCCCCTTCCCTTTCCTTTCTTCTCTGCCTCTGCTTCAGCTCTAACTCTGGCTCTGCCTCTGCTTAGGTTCACCTGGGCTGGACCGATGAGTCTATCTGTGCGATGTTTACTTTCCTCTGAATCTCACTCCATCCCTCTCTTTTTCCTTTCCCTTTTTCGCTCCAAGAGGCCGAGGGACCACGGCGTTAAGGCCTGCTCTTTGACCCCACCATTCCAGTCTCTTGTCCTTTCCCCATCCTTGTTGCAAGAGATGTCCCACGTCCGACTTCCTTCTCTCTTCCAGATCAATTAGGAACTCTGCAACTCGTCCAAAAGAAAACAAACATCAAAAAGGCAACTCGAACACTTGTTGTGTCACCCAGCGTGCCCGTTGTCGCTCGGGTCGTTTCAAAAAGAAACCGAGTCTCCAGGCGCCTATGGAGCGCAGGGGAAGCACAACGAGAAGCCCACACAGTGCCCCCCAAGCTCCAGGCGCTATCCCACCGAGCCGGTCCTGCTCTGCTAGTTCGTGTCAATTACACTTCCCTGGATCTGGGATGCTAGAAAGTCTCCCTGGGCAGCTCGCAGTAAATGCGTCTCCATTTCAAAAGAGCTTTAACTCGAGCGTGTTAACTAGTTTAGGGGACACATTTGTTGCAGAAATCTACAACATTCGAAAAAAGCGTCGAAGGGTCACGTCCCGCTCCAGGGGCCTTCAGGTCCCTGGGGATCAAGGCCACAGGGAGATCTAGAGAGCCAGGACAGAGCTCCGGGTTCGAAAGGTAGAAGGACTGAAAAGCTCTCCGAGATGTGAAACCCTAAGGGTCGAGTACCGGGCACTAAATGCAGGGTAACCGCTTTTCGAAAGTTCGTTTTGCCGGGCCGCAGGGAATAGGAATTTCAGCGCCCGCAGACTCCGGGACTGCCCGAGGGACCCTCGGTGAGGGCCCCTTGAGGATTTTTCCCGAATCCTGCCAGGGCGCTCTTTCCGAAAGCTCAGAAGGCTGGAAGCCCTCCGGAAGACTAGCTAGCATTCGGTGGCAGGCAAAGGCGCACGGAGCGGAACACCTCGGCCCTTTCCCCAAAAGTTTTTGGCGAGGAAAGAAATCTCCCCGCTTCCCGCGATCCTCACACATGCAGCTCTGGAGGCCAGGCAGTCACTGAGCTCAAAGACAGAATTAAGAGTCACCTGGGGGAAACGTCCTGGAATAAATTGGGTGTACGCAGCCGGCATTCCCCAAATCGAGAATTCCCTCCTGCCTGAAAGTCACCTCGAAATTCACCAACCCGGCCGGCCCTGTCATTATTACAGTTCTTTCCTGGACACTCTCAAGATTAGCACTGCAGAGATAAAGTACGGGATCTTAGGAATCCCTTAACTTCAAAGGAAACGTCTGAAGGACACGATTATCATCAATCGACTCAGAACAGCTTTATTACATTAGAGAAAGGGAATGTGTCTAAAAGTGGAGAAAAGGCTGCTCTGTGCCCCTCAGATCCTGCAACTGGGCCCTGGCGACTGGTCTGCGGACATTTTTCCAGCAAGGCTTCTAAATTTGCATCAAGAAAAAAATTATTTTAATTAAATTTCCTTGGTTTAGCCGGGCAGTCAAACGGCACCCGAAATCTGGATTGCATTAAGACGACTTATTTAACCCCCAAATAAAAATGTACACATACGTAGATTTTGACCATTGTTTCTGAGTTCTGGGATATTAACAAAAATAAATAAAACCGTTCCCCAAAGGACTACCATACTTTTATTAGCAAAATCAACTGTAATCGTTTGTCTATGGGGAAAGGAACACTCAGCGCGGGAGCAACAGAATTGGGGGGCTTTTTATATACTTCTCTGCGTCTCTTCTCACACATCGCAATTGCCTTGCTCTTTAAAGCTCAGATTTTTTTTTTTAATACTAACAAGCCGAAAAATAAATTAAAAAATTAAACACACGCACACACCACCAGATTTGTGTCCTTCGAATTCTGCTTCTTAAGATCTCAAATCCTTAACCTTTGTGGCTTGATTGGTTGGTCAGATCCCGGGGCTTCCACTGAGGAAATAGACTCTAGATTCCCAAGCACATAGGTACCTGCGTGAGTAGCTGATTCGAGCTGAAGTGATTGTTCAGGTTCTCCCCATGACACCGATGACTCCTCTTCCCCCTAACTATCCTGAGTCTGTAGGTGTTCCAGCATTTATTCTAACGTGGATATTTCCTTCTAAATATTTCCTTCTATCTTATCTGCTTATCTGGAAAGGGCTCTGTTGAGTGGGAACCTATTTCAGAAAGTGAGATAAATGTAATGATTACTAATAAACAGCTACTAAAACGAGATCGTCCTTTCTGCCTTTTCGTTCTATGGGAATTAGGGAAAGGAAGGGTTTGTTAATATTTTTTGAGAGACACTGAAACATCTGGAGGAGAAATTCCTGGGGTTGTCAAATAGACATCCACGATGGAGGGAAAGGGAAGCCGGATGCCCTTAGGTAGTGCCCGATCTGTCTGCAGAACAGCGTCTGTTTCCATCATTCGCTATTCGGGCAGCTGATTTTTTCCACTTCTCTGGGAAATTGCATTCATTTCCCAACTCACTTTTTCAAGGCAGCCTTTGAAAGAAGTCCCGTGACCCGACTCTTAGTTTCCTGGTGGTTCGGGAGATTTCCTTATGGGGAGGGTTGGGGGAGAGCTACCTGAGGCAGGCTTTGCAAGAAGACCCGGGACCCGACTTTTAAGTTTCGGGACGGTTTGAGAGATTTCCTTGTGGGGAGGATTGGGAGAGAGCTACCTGAAAAGAGTGGACAGAACTGCGAGCCCAGGAATGAGACCCGGCAGCCGTCGATCTAATGAGCCTTCCGGCCCGCACTCAGCCGAGTCAGGCTGCGTTCCGGCCTAAGCTCCCGAGCTAAAGCAGCTCTGCGATCCCAGCGATCAGAAGCAAAGAGGAGCCTGGGAAGGGATCAAAGACACAAGCATACTGGGATTTTTATGACTTTTCTGGATTTTCCGACTGTCCCTGCAAATTCCGAAAACAAGTTCGCTGATTCAGCCCAGTCCAAGGGCAACTATTTTTTTTTTTGGGGGGGGGGGGGAAGGGGGGAGGGCGATGGCCCTTAAACGTCCCCAGGCAAGGACTTTGAAGTTTCCCTGTCTCTTTTGAAAAGATGTCAATATCTTGAGAAGAGACTGTGTTTTCTCTCTGCTTCCTGAAGTTCGCAGAGAGTCTAAGTTGGGCCGCAAAGTCCCTGAAGTTGAAACTGATTTCCAACAAATCACGGAGAGTATTGGAAATCGGAACCTATAGGGATTTGCCTTTTTAGTCACCCTGGGGCTCTGCCCGGCCAATATGAGGGGTGACTGAATTTCCCGTGTGGCTTTGGTGGAATGGCTCTTTACTGTATTTCGTAACTCGGAATCCTCACCATGCTAGGGCAATCTCCCCAAAGTTACGTGCTGGGAGAAGTGACACTGCTGCCAATGCCCAACATTTATTTTCCTTAGAGCAAAGTCAAGCTGGAAAGAAAGAGAGAAAAAGAAAGAGAGAAAAAGAAAGAAAGAAAGAAAGAAAGAAAGAAAGAAAGAAAGAAAGAAAGAAAGAAAGAAAGAAAGAAAGAAAGAAAGAAAGAAAGAAAGAAAGAAAGAAAGAAAGAAAGAAAGAAAGAAAGAAAGAGAGAGAGAGAGAAACAGAGAGAGAGAGAGAAAGAAAGAGAGAAAGAAAGAGAAAGAGAAGAAGGAAGGAAGGAAGGAAGGAAGGAAGGAAGGAAGGAAGGAAGGAAGGAAGGAAGGAAGGAAGGAAGGAAGGAAGGAAGGAAGGAAAGAAGGAAGGAAGGAAGGAAAAAAAGAAAAAAGAAAAAGAAAAAGAAAAGGGCCGAAGCTGGGGAGGGGAGGCCTGGTGCTTGTCCAAGCCTGTGGACAAGTTTACGGCCAGATCTTGGGAACCGCTGGCACCCTTGGGGAGACACGTTTTGAAAGCACCCAACCACAGACCGTAGAGATAGTTAGGAAAAAAAAAAAAAAAAAGGTATGGTTTGGTCTCAGAAAGAGAGTGAACTAGCGAACGAGAGAAACGTTTCAGAAATGGAAGGTTCAAAGAGAAAAGATGAAAATTAGATCGAAGCGAAGAAAAACAACAAACAAACAAACAAAAAGAGGAAAGAAAAGAAAAACACTTTTTCTGAGTGGGGAAAGGGGGAAGAATCGCGTTAAACGAGGGGAATTCTTGCATCCCAAGCCTTGGTTAAGGTAGATTTAACGCTGTCCCTTGGCGAACGCTTCCCGGCTCTCGGCGGTGCCAAGCGACTGCTTTCAAAGATTTTCCGGCGTGTACATAGTTAAGTGCCAATAAAAGAAAAGCAGGCTGTGAGAATCGTACTCCTTTCAGCTTGCACTAGACATTAAACTTTGGGAGGACAATTAAGCAGAGTTAACTGTTGCCTATTCTCCCCGAGGTAGCTTCCTTTTTGATCCTGCCGAGGCTGGCGCCTTCCAAAACATAACTTGTCTGCCTTATTAAATGCTTTGACTTATGGTGAAGGATTGCCTGGTGCTTTTCAATTGGGGCCGCAGCAACCTGAAAGGAGCGAGACGAGCTCCGCAGCGGAGAGACTGGGGCCCGTGGTAATAAATTAGCAATTACTTTTGATAAGGAAAATAGGAGACTTCGAGGCGCGGCGAAGGTTCAAGGGAAAAAAAAAAAAAAAAAAAAAAAAGCCCGAAGACGAAAAATCGCCCTCAGCCTTAAGACGCGTGATTGTTCGTAATGAATTAAAAGAAAGTAAAAGTCCGGGCGCAGTCAGTGGGGGCCGAAGCTCGGGTTCTCTCGGCAGCCAAGGCTGCGGAGACTCACATACCAAGTATCCCTTAGCCTTCTCGGGTCCTATGGGGAGAAACAAAAGTGAGAGCTGGGGAAGATCAAAGCCCAGAAGGCCGCTAATTTGTTTTGAATACTGCGAGTTTAATATTGTAGAGTGGAGGGGCCCCAGACGGGAGTCCAAGGCCCGCCCCTCCCCCGTATGGTTTTAATAAGGGTCCCAGGATCCGAGGAGCACCCGCGGCTGCGGCGGCCCTACTGGTTAATTGCGTAGGCTTTGCTCCGCTGCACGGCATTCCCCGAAGGATCCCAAGCCCCCACCCATGCCCCCGCCCCCCTCCCTACAGTCCGCTTCCACCCGGCCCGAAACTCCTCCAGCCCAGGAGCCGCGGCCACAGCCAATGACTGTCGGGTCCCTCGCGTCACCGGGTGCAGGGGGGGCCCCGATTGGAGGGCGGCGGCATGAAAGGGCTCACGCCGCCTTTTTATAAGAGGCTCGAGGGCGGGGGGCCGCCCGCAGCCGCCGGAGCCCCGCGAGCCCGCTACTGAGGGAGTCCTCTCCCCTCCCCCGTCTCCCCTCCCCCCTGTCCCCGCCCCCGCCCCCAGACCCACCCCCACCCCCGTGAGCCCGCTGGAACCCGGAGCGTGACAGGAGCCCCATGCGCGCGGGCTGAGGCAGCGCCCCTCCCCGGGCCCCGGCCCTGGCTGCTGGGGTGTATGGCCCCCTCGTCCCTGACCATGAATCCCGGTGGCCAGAGGGGACCCGGCCCGGCGGCCGAGAGCAGCCGAAGCAGCGGCCCCGGGACCGAAGAAGCGGGCCCAGGGGCCGAGCCCTCGCTGTCGCTCTCGCCGTCCCCGCGGGGCGCTGGGCAGCGTTCAGGCCCCGGCCCGCTGCCCTTCAGCGTGGAGTCGCTGCTGGTGTTGGAGCGCAGACCCGCGCGGGTGGCCCGGCAACCCGAGGCGCGCGCCGGCCCGGGCCACGGCCACAGCCACAGCCACAGTCCGGGCCAGACCAGGGGCGGTCGCTACGCGCCCGACGCAGGACAGGAGGCGGCGGCAGCTGGGGCTGCTGCGGAGCCCCGCATGGAGGCGGCGGCGGCGGCTGCCGGGGAGAGCCCCCGGGGGGACGCGGAGCCCGGCGCCTGGTTCCCCTCCGCCACCTACTCGTCTCCTCCTCGTAAGTCCGCTGCGATGTCCAGATCTCGGCCACAGCCTCTGAGTCTCCGCTTCTTTTCCCAACTTCACTCCAGGCCTGCAGGGCAGGCGGGCGGCGGGGCAGGCTGCGCTCCGCTTGGCCCGGAGGAGGCGACCCCTACTCCACGGAGGGCAGGTGGGGAGGCCGAGCGGTCCGTAGCTCGCGTCTTGCCCGCTCTTCCATACACCTCCTGGGTCCCCCAGTTTGGGGTCCCAAAAAAGGCCAAGTGGAATCTGGGGAGTCAAAGTAACTTCGGTTCCTGCCACTTCCCCTTCAGGACCTCAGTGTCTCATTTGTTATATAAAGAGGCTGAGCCAAATGATCCCTAAGAATCCTTCCAGTTCTGTCATTCTCTAAGTCTCTACAGAAGGGTTTTTCCGCCGCTGGCCTTTCCCAACTGTTTCCCCAGAAGAAAAAAACGACCAATATTAGCGGAGGTGGGGAAAGCAAGAGCTGGAAAGGGCTAGGTTTGCTTGTGGGAAGCAACTTCCCCGCGAAAGCATCCTTAGCCTTTAAATTGGAGGATCAAGCTGGGAGTAGTGAGTCCTTTCTCTTGAAACTTTTTTTTTTTTTTCTAAATGGTGCTCCTAAATAATGCCCTTTTTGGAGAAAAAAAACAACTCTTCCCCGCCCCTCCCCGAAAAGAACAGGGCTTGAACTGGTACTTAAAACCATTTATATCATCTACCAAGTTTTCTTAGGGTCTCAGGCTTTAGGATCTGGAAACACAGGAAAAGTAGTTTTCTCCCTCCACCCCACCCCTATGATGTTATTCTACAAACAGCAACTCTTAAATTAAAGCGTATTTGATATGAATATTTTGACTTTCAGAAGTTGCTCACCCCCTACATTCACCATCTTGTGTTTGCTGGGAATATTTGCAGAGGGGGTGAGGGAGGGAGAGAAAGAATGGGTGGATGGGTGGTGTACTGAACCCTAGTTTCCCGGGGGAGTTTTTCACATTGAGAAACAGGAGTATGCTGGATCTACAGAGCGGGAGAAAGTAATTGAACTTATTTGTTACTGAGATTTGGGAGGAATATGACCTAGGACACCTTTCAGGAGATGTGGACTTTCTTAGCGGAACTTAGAGGAATTCCAATTCCCATGAAGGGAGAGAGTGATACTCATAAATACATCCAGGCCAGAATATAGAATTGAGATCTGCACTTGAGCGGTTTCTTAGGCCCCAACTGAAATCTGTCTGTCTCTGTCTCTCCCCCCCCCCACCATCTCCCTTTTCTTCTCTTCTTTCTGTATGTCTGTCTCTTTTTCTCTGCCTCCGTGTCTGTTTTTGTCTCCCTGTTTCTCTCTTGTCTCTCTGTGTGTGTGTCTCTCTCTCTCCCTTTCCTTCCCTCCTTTCTCTCCCTTCTTTTTACTAGCTAGGTTACCTCTACATCATTAATTTCCAGCAACAGACTCAGCTACGTTAGAGTCATAAACAGTGAAACTTGAGGACAAAATTGTCAGTTGAACCACGTCACCCAAAATGTGCAGGGCCTGAAGCCTCAGTGGTTGGACTCCAAGTAGCTTCTTTGTGTTTCTCTCTCTCTCACAGAGCCCCCCAGTCCCCCACCGTGCACACTCCGAAAACACAAGAACAATCGAAAGCCTCGGACGCCCTTTACAACGGCGCAACTGTTGGCCTTAGAACGAAAATTCCGGCAGAAACAGTACCTGTCCATCGCCGAGCGAGCAGAGTTCTCCAGTTCTCTGAGCCTCACCGAGACACAGGTCAAGATTTGGTTTCAGAATCGAAGGGCGAAAGCCAAGAGACTGCAGGAAGCCGAGTTAGAGAAACTGAAGCTAGCGGCCAAGCCCCTTTTGCCTTCTTTTGCCCTGCCCTTCCCTTTGGGGGCTCACCTGCAGGGTTCGCCTGCTCTGTATGGAGCCTCCAGCACCTTTCCCCGGGGCACCCTGCAGCCAGTGCCGGGGCTTTTTACCACTCCCGTCACCTATGGCATGTACTACCTGTCCTAGGGGGCACTAGTCTACTTCTATAACCCCAAAGACTCGGCGAGCCCGGAGCCCTTCAGAAAGCCTTAGGCCTAATCCTGGGATCTGGATGCCCGGGAAGGAGCTAGAGATAATGGGCCAAGCAATATGTCTTAATCGGTGACTGGGAGAAATAACCCTGTAGCGGGTAAAAGTTCTGTGTAAGAATTGCTTGAGATTGAAACCTTTGGCTGGTAGCAGTATACTGAATAGAATCCGACCTGGGTTGGTTTTTTTGTTTTTGTTTTTTTGGCATTCTCTCCGGAGACAGGGGGAAGGGGTGGGGAGGAACCTCGAAATCCAAGGTTTAGCTTCCCAGAAAAGAACTGTCCTGGATTTACTCAGAGGAATTTATGGAGATATTCTTGGATTATTATTATTTTTTTTTACACCAGCCTCTGAAGCAACCGAAATTGGTTAGTAATCTGAAGTGAGTGCAGTCAAAATCAGGTAGTGAAGGACCTCTTCCTGATCAATATAAAGGAAGACAGCCTATGAAAGTCTATGGAAGTCATCTTGGGTTTGCTCTTCGATGTAAATCTGTGAAAGGAAGATCTGTTAGGACTATAAATTCAGATTTCTGCCAGTCTCCACAGCTCAGTGCCCGGAGCAGCAGGCTTTTGTAACTCTCCAGCCTTTTGATTTTCTTTTTTCTTTTTTGATTCATATGAGTTGCATTTGAGGTCAGAAATCTGCTTGGCAGTGCCTCTTACAGATATTTAAAAGATGTATTTTTAAAAGTCGTGTGCATATCAGAATTAAGGAAACTGTTTACGGAAAGACAATGTACATAGTTTTTGTACAGTGGCCTCGGATGGACTGGAATAAAATGTCCTATTTTGTACAAAGCAGTCAATAAAATATTCTAAGTTTAATCCATTGACTTGCTTCTGCCTCATTTCTGCAGAATTTTCCTGTGATCCTGAAAAGTCTCAAGGAAGGAATTTCCTTTATGGTTGATTTGTGCAGCAGGACAAATAGCTACGTCCCTTAACAAAACTATAATAATTAAAAGGAAAGGTTTTGTAGCTTATATTTTAGAGAATTTTTTTTTCCGTAGGGGATTTTGTAAAGGATATTAACTCCTTAATGTTAATTTTCAATGTTTCTTAAAGCAGGATTAAGTGAGACTTTCTCTAAACCCAACTCCCATCTTTTGGTTCCTCTTTCACCACTTCGTTCCTTCAAAAAATGAAATTCGCTAAGTAATTGGAGTGCTTTGGGGGGCCTAGAGGCCTTCCGAGGAGAGATCTACGTGCGGTAAATGTGAGCGCAGGGGTTGAATCTTAGTGGCGTCCCGGAGTTGAATCCGGTTCTATTTTGGAATGCTCCGCTGTGGCATTTCGATGCCATTGGGCACCAGCTGAGGCTCCCGATTCCGGTGGAGGAGACCGAGCAGCGGCCTGGGGCCGAGCACAGCTGGCCCACGCTTTTGTGAGAGCCCCGGCCTCCAGCCATCCCCATCCTTTCCCCATCTCCCCACACCACCCCAATGCCCAGTCCTTTTCAGCTTTGTCGGGTGCCCCGGAGCCATCCTGGCGCTGCAGAGGCGGTGCCCGCCAGCTGCAGCTCCCTCCTGGGGAATCGGGAGGCGGGCAGCTCCTGAGGATCCCTGCGCACCGAGATGCCAAAGGGCAGCTCACCTGAGGACAGGGCTACGGCTGAAGCGCATGGATGGGGCGGGCTGAGAGCCAAGCATCTCAACCAGGTGAGCTCCCACCCTACAGATAACATACAGACCGAGCCGGGGTCTGTACCAGCAGCTCAAGGCACCCGGACCTCTCTTAGCAGACTACGCCACCTACCGGCCCGAAAGCTTCTAGCTGGTGCTGGGGCATAATAAGGGATGCTGCGAACCTGATCCTCCGGTCCTGGGTACCACGAGAAGGAAAATCTCGGCTAAGGTTCCCCAGCGTCACTGGAACGGTCAGGTAATGTTTGTATCTCAAAACGCTGGGGAGGAGGAGGTGGGGAAGGAGAAGGGAAGTGCTTCCGTGGTCAAGTACATGTCTACTTCCCCCCTTTTTCAGTCACTCTTAAGTGAAAACACTTAACTAGCTCACTCCAAATCATTTTTATTAATAATTGAAAAACACCTGGGAAACGGGGAAATGCAGGAAGAGGGATCTGGGCTCAGAATAGGTAAAACCTTGGTTCAAGCTCAGCTTCTGAAATATACTGTGTAATTCTGGACTAATCAACTAACCTCTCTGTGGCCTGAGCAAATCTCTAAGACCATATATTGATGGATGGGTGCTCATATCCATTGGTCACATGACACGATCTATTTTGCGGGTCAGAATTAGATCCCGAAACCTTTAATGAGCGGCTCCTGCAACACCCATCACCTCACACCTTGACAAAAGCAATGGCCTCCTAGAGCCTGCTAGTCTCCCAGTCCCAGGTATCTCCCGACTCCAATTCACCCTCCTCTCAACTGTCAAAGTGATCTTCTAAAGTAAAGTGCAGATCTGACCACATCACAGGTACCAAACTTCAAGGGCCTCCCATTACTTCTTGGATCAAATATATAAAAATCTTCTATTTGGCATTTAAAACCTTTCATGATGTGGCCTTCTGCCTTTCCATTCTTCTCATATCTTAGGAAACTTAGACCCCATAGACCATACCATCTGGTACTGTTATCCAAACAAGACTGTTGTTTTGCATGAATTTTTCACTGGCTGTCCCTCATATCTGAAATTCTCTCCCTCTTCACTTCCACTCCTTGGCTTCTCTCTCTTTTTTTAAAAATTGTTTAAATTTTATTTACATTATTATTTTAATAATTATCAAATAATAATTATTTTAATTATTAAATTAGAAAGAAATTTAATATTTCTTATTTTAAAAGAAATATTTTTTTCTTTTTAAATTTAGAATTCCAAATTCTTTCTCTCCCTCTCTCCCACCCCTCTTTCACCCATTGTGAAAGCAAGCAAAATATCAATTAATTATATGTGGGAAATCATACAAAATATTTGCATATTAATCATGTTACAAAAAATAATAAAACAAGAAAATTATCCTTCAGTTTGTACTCAGAATTCATTAGTTTTCTCTCTCTCTGGAGGTATTTATCCTTTTTTTCCCATCATGAGCCATTTAGAATTGGTCATATATTGATCAGAGTAGCCAAGTCTTTCACAGTTGATGATTAGTACAACATTGCTATTACTGTACACAATAATTTTCTGATTCTCAACACTTCATATCAATTCATATAGATCTTGCCATGTTTGTTTTTCTGAAACCATCCCATCATTTCTTACATAAAATAGTCCTACATTACAATTATATAGCACACCTTGTTCAGCCATTCCCTAACTGATGAGCATCCCTCAATTTCCAATTCTTTGCCAATATAAAAAAAGCTGCTATAAATATTTTTGTATATATAGCTCCTTTTTCTTTATGTATGATCTCTTTGGCTTACATAATTAGTAGTGGTATTGCTAGGTCAAAGGGTATGTGCAGTTTTAGAGCCCTTTGGGCATAGTTCTAAATGGTTCTCCAGAATATTTAGACCAGTTCACAGATACCAACAGTTTATTAGGGTACCTGTTTTTCCTCACCCTCTCTGCTATTTGTCATATCTGATCTGTGTAATATAGTACCTCAAGAGTTTTTTTTTTTTTTAATTTCCCTTTCTCTAACCAATAGAGGTGCTTTATAGCCTCTTTTTTAATGAATACATACAGGTTTTATTTTTTTCTGAAAATGTCCTTTTTGTATCCTTTGATCATTTATTAATTGGGGAATAGCTCGTATTTTTATAAATTTAATACCGTTTACTATATATTTGAGAAACAATATATCTTTATCAAAGCAACTCTGTAAAAAATTTTTCTATTACTTCATTGTGTAAGTTATTTTTTAACAAAATAAAGTTTCCCTGATTATCTCTTGCTTGTCTGAGGTCATGATTACTATCTTTGCCTTTTTTTACTTCAGCTGAAGTATAATAGATTCTGTGCCAAACCTTTATTTTAACTTCGTGTGTGTTTCTTTGTTTCAAGTATGTCTTTAGTAAACAAGATATTGTTAGATTCTGGTTTCTGATCCATTCTCTACTATTCATTTTCATTTTATGGGTGAACTCATTACATTGTATTCACAGTTAATAATTAAAAACTCTGTATTTCCTTCCATTTTCTTTTCTTCTGTTTATTTTTCTCTCTTTATCTGGTATCTCCTCAAAAATCCATTTTGCTTCTGATCACTTCCTTTTATCATTTCTTTCCCCATATTTCTCATCCCCTTCTCTTCTTATTTTCATATTCAATAAAGACATACTACTTTTATATTTAATTGAGTATGCATATATATTATATTGTGTACGTACATACATATATGTGTGAATGTTTATTCTTCTCTCTTTGAATTAATTTTGATGAGACTAAGGTTTAAGGATTATTGCCACCACTACCACCACATTTCCCCCTCCACTATAAAAGCTCTTCTTTCATGTGAGAAAATTTTCTCCATTCTCTCTCTCTTCCCCCTTGTGCCAATGCATTCCTCTTTCTCATCGCTTCATTTTTTTCCCTTTTTTTGATATCATCCAAACATAAATGACTCATAATTGACTCATGCACTCTTAACTGCTCTAATAATGATAGTTACAAGTATCATCTTTCCAAATAGGAATCTAAACAGTTTAACTTTATTGAATCTCTTGATTGTTCTTTCCTGTTTATCTTTTTTATGCTTCTCTTGAGTCTTGTGTTTGAATGACACATTTTTTATTCTTCTTTAGTCTTTTCATCAGGAATGCTTAAAGGTCCTCTTTTTTTAATTAAAGATTATTTTTCCCTTGAAGAATTATATTGTTTTGCTGGGTAAATTGCTTTGAGTTGTAATCCTAGCTCCCTTGCTTTCCAGAATATTATATTCCAAATCCTCCATTCCTTTAACATGGAAAAATATTAAATCTTATGTAATCTTGACTATATCTCCATAATATTTGAATTATTTCTTTCTGGCTACTTATAATATTTTCTTCTAGAGAAGCTCTGGAATTTGGCTATAATATTTCTGGGAGTTTTCATTTTAGGATCTCTTTCAGAAGATGATCAATGGATTCTTTTAATTTCTATTTTACCCTCTGTATCTAAGATGCTGGGACAGTTTTCCTTTATAATTTCTTGAAATGTAATATTGAGGCTCTTTTTTTTATCATGGCTTTCAGGTTGTGTAATAATTCTTAAAGTATTTCTATTTCATTTATTTTCTAAGTCAATTGCTTTCCAAATGAAATTTTTTCACCTTTTTTTCATTCTTTTGACTTTTATTTCTATTTCATCTATTTTTTAAGTCAATTGCTTTCCAAATGAAATTTTTTCACCTTTTTTCATTCTTTTGACTTTTTTTTTTTTTTTGATGTCTCATGGAGTCATTAGTTTCCAATTGCCCAATTTTAATTTTGAAGGAATTATTTCCTTTAATGAGATTTTATATTTCTTTAACCAAACTTTTCATCTCTTTGTAATTTCCTTACATCACTAATTTCTTTTTCCAATTTTTCCTCTATCATTCATCTATTTCTTTAAGTCTTCTAGAAATTCTTGTTAGATTTGGAATCAATTAGCATTTTTCTTTGAGGTTTTGTATATAGATGTTTTCACATTGTTGTCTTCTGAATTTATGTCTTGGTCTTCCCTACCAATGTAGGAGCTTATTATGACAAAATTCCTTTTTTGCTGTTTGCTCATTTTTCCAACTTTTTTTTTTTTTTTTTTTTTTTTTTTTTACTTTGAACATACATTAAAGTTGGATTCTCTTCATCTGGGGGTGGGAAGCCCCAAACTTGGGGCTTTTTCATGTTGTTTTCAGAGCTAATTCTGGGGATCTGCAAGTTCTGAGTTCTTTCCATGTAGTGTGATCTGGGAAAAGATTTACTCACTATTCTCTGGTCTTCACTCTGGCCTTTACTCAGGAAGGGTCCCTGCTCCCCTGCAGCTGCAAATTCTAGCACTCCTGTTGGCCTTGGATCTTTGACTACGGCCCCTATTCCCTTGTGAATAATCCTGGAACTGCAACTCAGACATAAAGTTGTAAAACAGTGCCAGAAGTACCCACAAACAAAGGATCCCCTATAATCTCTTCACCAGTTGCCTGACCCCCTTACTGTTTCTGGGCTGAAAGCTCTCAAAACTGCTGTTGCTACTTCCACCACTGTCATACTTTCAAGGCTCACTGCCTCAGCTCCTACCTTACCATCCCATTGTCACAAACTTTTCCTGTCAGTGTTCTAAATTGTCTTTGGTTAGTAAAAAGTCTCACACTGACTTTTTATTGTCTCTGCCATTTTAGAATTTGAATTAAGGAATTACTTTTTTTAATGCAGGAAAGATTTATTTTACATGCTTACCGGAATAGGTACTTAAGATTAGTAGACACACCTTTGAAACTGCTAAGGCTGTATTTTATTTCCTATCCTGAAGAAAATTAATCCCTCCCCTGATTTCCCATTAATTGACTGTTACTTCAAGATAAGAGTTAATGTTTGTTTTGCTTTCTTGCCCCGGGGTAAATGATGAGAACTGTCCCTTTGGGTGGAAAGGTCTCCCAGCCTGTATGGGTGGAGTCTCTGGAGACTCCTCAAGATAAAAGTCAAGGATCCTTAAAAGTGCTGAAGTTAAGATAAGAGTTACTTAAAAGTTGTTTGAAGGGAAATGTTGGATGTATTCTGCCGGGCTGCTGCCAATACTCTTCCATCTTGGCTCTGCTTCCACCTTCCTTGGCTTCTTTCCAGACTCAGTTCAAATCTGACCTGCTTCAGGAAGATTTTTCCGTCTTTCTTCCAGATTACATTCCATTTACTTTGTATATATTTTATATATACACAGTTATTTGCATGTTATTCTTTCCATTTGAATATGAGCAAAGACTGAGGTTTGGTTGGTTGGTTTGGGGGTTGAGGTTTGTTGTTGTTTTTGTTTGTTTTTGCCTTTCCTTATATCCCAAGAATGAGCTAAGTACAGTGTGTAAACATAGTAGGTGCTTAATAAAATGCTTGTTGACTGCCAGTGTCAAGCATACATAGGTGCTTAATAAATGAAACTAGAACTCATTTACAAAAAGATTCAATAAAGGAAAAATAAACAGCCTCTAATGCATTTCAAGGCCATCTACCTGCTCAGGAAAGTTTTCTATGATTAGCTTCAAGAAATCATAACTATTCCTTAAGTCCTCTTCAAAGAATGTTTCCAAACACCCTGCAATTTTTTCTGGAAATTATTATTCCATATGTATAAAGCACTAAAGAATAGGAACATACAGTTTCTGCCTCATTGGAACGTGCAAGAAGCTGCCTTTATTCTCCACAAATCCCTGCAGGTCAGCTCTACTAAGAGCAATGGGCTTACTCTGGCTAACCTAACTATGGAATCAACCACTAGCTTTGACCCTTCCCTACTTTGCAATTTGTCCTGTCACCTTGAAAGCCAAAAGAGATCCATAGCATGCATTTAATTAGTTAGTTCAACAATAAATAGGATAATATTGAAAGAATAAATTCTTGAACTAATTCTTTTTTAAAATTATATTGATAGCATTTGTTTTTATATCATCATTTTCATTTCCAAATATATCCTTCCCTTCCCCTTTCTAAGCTATCCTTTGAAACAATTAATTTTTTAAAAGAAAGAGAGAGGGAGAAGCAGATTAGCAAAACTAATCAATTTGAAATTTCACAGCACAAAGAGTCTTTCACACCAATGGTCCCCCACAGCTGTGAAAAAGAAAAGATGTATTTTTTCAACTCTTTCAGAGAGCCAAGTTTAAACTTTGTAATTAAAGTCTTAAATTTCTTTTTTTTTTTTTTTTGGTTCTTGCTTGTTGTAACCTTTTAAAATTCTGTTTATCTAGTTCTGTGGCCTTTTTTCCCCTTCATCCATTTACCTAAATTGGATTTACTTAAATTAAATCAATGTCTCTCTGAATTCTTCATACTGATTAAATTCAAGTATAACTGGTGTAAGTAATATATTGTATCACAGGTACTAGTAGTGCTGAAAAGCAGGATAAAGAACTATATCTGTGAAGAAAAGTGGATTTTTCTAGAATATTTACTGAGTAGTTTAAGGATTATAAAGCATATACTTGTCTTCCAATAACCTTATGAAATAGTGCAATTATCATCTCCATTTTACAGATGAGCAGAAGTGAGGGGTTTCAGAGATGTTCAAAGGCTTTTCAGGGCTCATAAACAAATGTCATGAGACATTTAGCCTCGAATCATACTCTTTAAGTTTTCTTTCACTGTACTCCAAAAGAAATTCCCATATTGAGACATATATGATAATCTTGGATTAAAATTTCTCATGAGGCATCTCAATATAATGATAATATTAAAACTATGTTGATATAAATTATGTTTTTCCTCCATTTTCTCCTGCTTCAGCACTCTTAAGGATCCATGACTTATCTTAAGCAGTCTCCAGAGACTCCACCCATACAAGCTGAGAGACCTTTCCAACCAAAGGGACAGTTCTCATGATTTACCCTGGGCAGGAAAGCAAAACAAACATCAAAACAAAGCAATTCATCACCTACTGACCACCCTTCTACTTATTTATCTCTGCTAAGGTCTTCAATTTGAATTCTTTCCAGTTGGGTAGAACCTGGCAGATTTTATACTTTGCTCGTATAGACTTTTGGGGTCACCACTACACCAAGGATTTTCAGTGGAACAATCAAAAGAAAACAAACAAACAAAAAAATCTTTTGGTCTCTGAAAGGAAGGGACCATGTGCTTAAGAAAAAGATGCTTAGGATGGAGACCAGGTGATATAAGTTTCATGTCTTTTCTATTATAAATGGTAAATTTTGGCACTCATATATAAAATACACTTTGCTTTAGAAAATGCTGTGTTCTGGAACTATAAACCAATAATCTGGTTGACACAAGTAAATAAATTGGTATTTCCCCATTTTTATCTTAAAATCCAGCTGAAATCTAACCACAATATGTTAACATCTGAATATAATTACACAAGATAAAGAATACAGAAAACATTGATTTAAAAGTTTACTTGCCTACTTTTAATTCAGTCCAATTCAACATGCATTTATTTTTTTAAGAGTTTTAGGATTGTTCTTTTTGTTTCTTCCCATTACTGGGCCTTTGACATCATTGAATAAGAATCTTCCAATGAAAAAGTTATTTCAATTAGTGCTGATCTACATCTGTTTTCTGCAACTTTCTAGTCTTAGTGGGTAACCTGGGGCATTGAGAAATTGTGACTTGTGTGGGCAGCTAGGTGGCACAGTGAATAGAGCACCAGCCTTGAATTCAGGAGGACCCGAGTTCAAATGTGATCTCAGACACTTAACACGTCCTAGCTGTGTGACCCTGGGCAAGTCACTTGACCTCAAAAAAAAAAAAAAGATTTGAGAAATTGGGACTTGTCATCAGGAGCCAAATGTTTCAATCCTTGAGGTTCCTTCTTGATTGACTGACTCTCAATTTTTATTGTTTTTTTGTTTTTGTTTTTACATATCCTTCCTTCCCAGATATATTCTTTCTCTTTCCTGAACAAAATAATTCATCTTTGTGACAGAGAAAGAGACAAACACAGAGAGAAAGAGAGAGGAAGTGAGATGGGGGGAGGAAGGAACAGAGGGAGGGAGAAAAAGTGAAAGAGGGAGGGAGGGAGAGAGAGAGAATGTTTAGATTTGTATTCATACATTCAAATTATTAAGAATCAGAGGTGGGATTTGAACTCAGATTCTCTTTCTTCAAAGCCAGTGTTCTTTCCAGCTCCCTCATTTCATTTCACAAATTCCTAATTCATATTCTATTGAAGCCTTTTTATGTATTGGAATGTGTTCCCAATATTCCTCTATTCCACTATTGAATCCCCTCCTTGTAACAAAGAATTTAACCAAAAAAAAAAAAAATTAACAAAATATGGATAAGTGTATCCATCATTCTGAATTCATCAATATATATCCTTGTGCCTTATACATGGTAAACAATCAAGGTATAATTGCTGAAGATTTACTGATATTCCATATACATAATTCAAAGCATATACTCCAGGGAGATCTTTGACAAAAAGAAAGGTCTCATTTGTAACAAAATGGTCATATTAGTAGCTAAAAACAGGAAACAAGATGCATATCCTTTTTTTGGATAGTAACTGAATAAATTGAAGAATTGTATATAATGATGTATTAGTGTACTTTAAGAAACAATGAATATGAAGAATCTAGAGAAGCATTGGAAGGCCCTAAAGGATCATGGGAAGACCTTCACAAACCAAAGTTGAGTGAAGAAAATAGAATCAAGAGAAAAATATGAACACAGAGAAGCATAAGATATAATCCTGTGCAGAAGGAAAAGATTTATAATCTAGCCTGGAAAATTAAACTAGTAATTGTTCTTTAATTCCATGTAAGAGCTAAAAATGTGTGTCATGAAAAGAATTCAGGAAAGAAAAGGATGTGTGTGGGCTAGAATAGTTGGAAGAGATGAGATTTAGCTACTCTAGTTTCACAAAGTGAAACAGATGGAAGCAAGAAAAACCTTTATCAGAGACTGAAAAGGCTAGTCTGACTCTAGCAGAGCTGATTTGGGAGTATAAGAAGCAAGATTCCAGGGGGAAAATGTAGTCGGATTTTGAATACTATATTATAAATAGTCAGTGCAATAATGACTTTATGACAGGTGGTCTCAATTTTCACACCTGCTTCTTTCACCATATCACTAGTATAGAAATAGAGTTCACATGATTGCACAAATATAACTTATATCAAATTACTTACCATCTCAGAGAGAGGCTGGGAAGGGAGGGAGACAATTTGGAACTCAACATTTTAAAAAATTAATGTTAAAATTTGTTTTTATATGGAATTAGAAAAAATAAAATATTATTCAAAAAAAATCTTGCTACCTCGACCCAATCCACTGCTTTGAAATCATCCAGTATCTATAAAGGGTATTTGAACTCATTCAAGAAAGAGGAATTAGCAAGGAATTAAAATTTGTCTCTTTTTAATAGTATCAGAAACATGAAGTCTCTGTAAGATCCAAATTCTTATTCTAGTGGTATGAAGAGCAACTTCTCTGAGTCTTGTAGAATAGAGTGGCTTACTCTGTCCCTAATTACTTTGTAATTAACCCATCTGTCTGCATGTTTTGTTTACCAATGCAAGGTAAGATTCTATAGGACAGGAACATCTTGTGTGGGTACTCTATGCTCCATGGGACCTCCTAGCTGTCCCTTTTGATATACATCAGATTTCTTTTTCACTCTTTGGCCTCCTGGGGTCTATACCCAATAGCAGTAATGTCAGTGGGTCAAAGTCTATGAACAACTCGGCCACTTTTCCTGGTGTTTTCAAGATCCCCAAGTTCAACACAGTTTACACATTATCATCTGCAAACAGGATATTGGAAGGATATAACAATAAACCATAAATCTTTCTTTCTTTCACTTGGCTGCTTGCAACAGTCTTCCATGATGCTGGCAAGTTGTGAGAAAAAAATAAATCAAACTCCACTTTATAAGCAAGAACAATGAGCCACGAAATTGAAAGCAATGCATAGCTCTTTATGGGAAAGTATTGTGTAGTCTAGGGCCTGTGTCCAGTGATTCTCATTCTCCACTTTTAGACAATAGCTTTAATAGCTTAAAACTACACTGAGAATTTTGGGACACTATGTCTGTGTTGGAGAAAATGAGTTCACATAAAAACATAGCCCAGAGTATTTGGCCTGCTGGGTATTTCTTTAAAAGGGATTCTCATTTTTAAGTGAAGGATTAAAAAGCCTTATGGTTCTGGAAAAAACATTTGGGTAATTCTTTCCTTAGTTTATCAGATAACAGAAGACAGGATGTACCTAAGAAGCATCCTAGGAAAACATGAGATTTATTAAAGGGTCTAAATGGGAGACAGTTCCCCAGGCAAAGTAATCATAGATGCTTTTTCATTAGGAAGCTAAGATTCTTGCTGACCTTGTAAGATGAAAAATACATTTGAATGTGTCCAATTGGAGTGTCATACATGGGCCTGTTTCTAACACCTGGATCTTCTGCTCTCCTAAAACTTATCAGAAGGCCTCTCACAGACTGCATATTTATGGGAGAAAAAAAAAGTTTTTAAAATTCTCAGGGGTGGGGAGGAGAGTGGTCTTGTTACCTACGCTTCCTTTCCCAAGACTTTTGTTTAGGCTTTCAGAAAGCAAAAGAAAAAACACAAGGGTCAGACTTCTATATAAACACAATTATAAATCAACAATTGCATATTTGGCCCTAGGTGAACAAAGATTGAACACTTGCAAATCATAAAGGACAGAAGGGTGATGTTTTTTGAGGGATCAGCTAGTGAGATACACAGAAATAAGCAAAAGATCAATTGAGATTTAGGGTGCAAACGTGTTTTTTAAATTGAAAGACCCTGTGAAATGTAAGAATCTTGAGGGTTAACTTGCTAGAAAAATTCTAGAATGCATTTTTAAAGGAATGATTATAGGTACTTGGAGAGTCCTAAAAAAACTCATTACTGTGATGATGGAATAGACTACTAGTATCATATTGAAACATGATCTAAACTTGAATCTTTTTGTTTGTTTGTTTAACTGCCATTTTTAAACCCACTCCCAATATTTTTGTAAATAATTTGTCAAATCTCTTTTATTTTAGCTTTGGTTGAATATTTTTTTTCCTCAAATGCTTTGTAGAAAAACATAATTCATTTCTTATTCCCATTCAAGCAACCTCAACTGTGCAAAGTCACCCAAATTGGAAACTTCTGAATCAATGTCCCTTTACTCCATATATTCAGTTGAGCATGAATTTTATCCATTGTACCTTCCCAATAGAGCCCCTAATGAGCACCATAGCGCACAGTGCTGGACCTGGAATCAGATTCCTCTTGATGAGTTCAAATGTGACTACAGACACTAGTTGTGTGATCCTGGACAAGTGACAAAATGAGCCATCTGAGTCCAGTGGCAAAATATCAATCAGGATAACTGAATATGGCCCTGGATGCAGCGGGAGATCTGAATCTTTTTAAAGTCCTGTATATAGATTGTTTTCCCAATCAAGTAACAAATTCTTAATAATTAGTTATTAAATTTTTATTTAAGATTTTTTATTTTCAAAACATATGCAAATATAATTTCTCACCATTGACCCTTGCAATACCTTGTATTCCAATTTCCCTCTTTCCTACCTGGTAAGTAATCCAATATATGTTAAACATGGTAAAAAAAATTATGTAAATACAATATAGACATATGTATTTATACAGTTCAGTTTTGACTGTTTGTATCTGACTCTTCAAGACCCAATTTGGGCTTTTCTTGGCAAAGATACTGGAGTGATTTGCTATTTTTCTTCTCCAGGTCATTTTTCTAATGAGGAAACTGAGGCAAACAGCATTAAATGGCTTGAGATCACATTCGAACTCAGGTTTTCCTGACTCTGAGCCTGGAGCTGTGGCACCTCAATGCCCAAAAATATTACTTACTATTCTTATAATCATTATACTATTATTACAAAAAGTACTTGCTAAATAAAAGAAGTCCATCAAGGTAAATCACAGCACAAGAGATGGGCACCTGAATTAAGTAGCAACAGCAACGGAAATGAGTCAGATGCAAGAGATTTTGCAGCTAATAGGGTAGATTGTGCAGAAGGCATGATGACATGGCCAGCTTTGCTCTGTGGCTTTGGATTTGTATGGAACACAGATTTAGAACAACCATATCTGGTGCTCAGAATCTAAATGCTTCCAATTACTATTAAAAACAGCCATTTGCCTTACATTTGCAATCTTAATACTCTCAGGGTTTTAAGGAAAAAAGAGCTAAGTTAAAGTAAGTCCTGAATCTTATCTTGCACGAAAGAAAAGTAAATGTAACCAATAGCACTGAGAGGGGACTGTTTCTTTACTTAGTGTCATGGCTTTTGGGGGAATCAGAGCATCTTAGCCCAGGTGATTTCAAGGTCCAGGTCCCAAAAGCTATGAAGTTGTTAGAAAATGAGTCAGATTACTAAGCATTACCCACAGAAATGGATGTAATAGAAAGAGCTACATGTACTGACCTGTCACCTCATCCTACTAAAGAACTGGGTCATGATGTTCTGTTCTTGAAGAATCAGTAATCATTATGAAGTCTGATGATAAAGGCAGCCATTCTTGTGTAGCTGGTGGAAACAAGAGCCATGCTCATTCATATATAGGAGGGAGTCACAAAATGTTCATGATGGGGCAGCGAGGTAGCACAGTGGATAGAGTATAGGTCCTGGAACTAGGAGGAATTGAGTTCAAACTCAGTCTCAGACACTTAACTAGCTATGTGACCTTGGGCAAATTACTTAACCCCAATTACCTCAAAAAAAATTTCTGACAGGGACTTTATAGATTATTTATTCCAAACCCTTTATTGGAGATGACAATCAGAAAGTCCTGAGTTCAATGATCTCAGACATTTACTAGCTTTATAGCCCTGGGCCTCAGTTCCCTCATCTATAAAATGGGAATAATAATAACACCACCCCAAGGTTGCTATAAGGATATAATAATCTTTATAAAGTGCTTTATACACCTTAAAATGCTATATAAATGTCAACTATTAGAATTGTCATTATTATTATTACAGAGGGGAAACTGAGGCCCCAAGAGCTAGGTTAAGGTAAAACACAAATCTTGGCCTTCTAACTCTGTTCTTTGCAAAATATCTTACAAGTAACTTTTTCAATTTTTTTGCAGCAATTATTCTCTCAATATTAGCCAGTTCCCTCTGGTGAAGAGCAGTACGAACTATCCCTTGGAATCACAGAATCTCCAATTTGAAAGGGACCTCAGGGGTCAGCTAGTTCAAACCATCCCTTTATTGGGAATTTCTCTACAATATCCCAATAAGTGGTGATCCAGTCCTGCCTTCCCCCTCCTAAACTTGAATAATTGAAAAAAAATTTAAATCCAAGAAGAGAACTTTCCATCTCTTCAATTTCATCTTCTTAGATGGCTTCAGCTGGTTTGCATCTTTTTTGGATCCTAATTCTATAATCCAGTGTAATAGCTCCCCCACGTCAGTTTCATGCAGACCAAAAATTTGTTAAGATTGTCTTTTATTCTCTCATCCAAGTCGCTGATTAAAATGTTCAATAGAGTGCAGTCAAGAACGGAACCCTGGGGCGTGCTACCAGATACTATCTTCTAGGTTTACAACATAATCACCACTCTCTGAGTCCAGACATTTAATAAATTCAGAATCCAATCAGTGAACTTACTATATTTGTTAAATTTAATTCTATTGACTATATATACTCTTTTCAATTAGTCTTCTGGCAAATGCTTTGCCAAAATACAAGTTTACTGTGTCTACAGAATGGCGTACGGTATGGGGTCAAAACTTTGCTCAGCCAAGCTCAAAATGTGTTTTATGAATGTTATAATTCCCAGGGGAGCTCAGAGGGTGTTCTAGCTGTATTACGATATTATTATATATACTATATGTTATATAATAGAGCTCAGTCCTATTGAGGAGCGTTGGAAAACACGCTAATTTTTTTTTTTTTAAATTTCCACAGCCCTTCTTAAAATGACATACCTTTCAAAGGGCACAGAATTCTCCATTAGGTGGTTCCAAGTGCACCTTCCTAATTTTGCTCAAACAACATAACAGAGATATTTAACCTGGGGTCTATGGATTTATTATTTTTCAAAATATTTTGATAATTTTATTTCAATGTAATTGATTTTCTTTATATTCTGATATATTTTATGCATTTAAAAACATTATTCTTAGAAGGGATCCAATGGTTTCACCATTGAGACTACTGTCTTTCCTTATCAAGTATAAGTGGGCCTATTAAAACTTAGAGGGTATTACAAAATATTATTTCTAAATAAAATTACAAAGACATTTCAAGGCCATAGTTTTCTCCTGTGGGATTTTTCAAGGACATGTTTCCCTGGTTATTCTCAGGGAAGCTTTTGGAGGTCTGGCCTTCCCTAGAAGGGTACAGTTGATTTCAAAGACCACAATTTCTTTAGTCTGGATTAGAGAGACTGCTAGGGACATAATCTTAACCTAGTAATATTGGGATCTCAGGGATAAAACCTTGGGGTCAGTCTCTGAGTCTCATTTGTAAAATATGAGTAATAATAATATCTATAATAGTATTTCTCTTACTGAGTTGTTGTGAGGACCCCAGGATATCATGTCATAAAGCCCTTTTACAAACCTCCCGGTGCTACCTAGGCACATGTTATGTATGGCTTGTACGGTGAGGGCCATGACTTTCCTCAATGGGGCCAGCACCTTCTGTTCTCAATGAACTGTCCCAGAGTCACAAGCTGAAGGCTACCTGAAAGACCATCAGTCATCATCCACCCTGGAATAAGAATGTTGCCCCCAACAAGCCCATCAAATTCCCTACTCTTCCAAGGGACTGGGTTTTTATTTTTTTGTCTTTGTTTTTTTAATGAAACTTTATTAACCAAACAAGCATCGATTAAGAGCCAACATGGAATGTTTTTTTGGTGTTTTTTTTTGGGGGGGGGCCAAATAAGTTCTTAGAATTTTTATTGATAGCTCTTGGTTCTGCCTCTGGGGTTAAACAATGACCAAAACCTTTGACAGTCTTTCAAATACTTGAAGATACTTCCATTCTCTTCCCAAGCCTTATTTTCTCTAAGCTAAGAAATCTTATTTTCTCCTATTGATCCTCATTCATTATGACTTCTTTAGCTGAACTCAAGAGGTTTTCCTCAGGACCACAATATTCCACCTTAGTACCCAAAGGGAGCTCCCCTCTTCAGAGGTTCTGAAATTAGACTCAGAAGGCATTCTAAGGGCACAGAGCAGGCTAGGTACTATGGGACTAGCGTTCCTGAGTGATGAGGAAGGGGTAAGACAGATTTCAGGGTCCCAGCCTCTCCCACTGAGTTCTAGTCTTCTCCAGTTGGGCTCACAGGTCACGTCAAGGGCACAGCCTCTCTCAGTTGGTCTAGGAAGGTCAGTGGAGACAATGAGCACCCCAATAAAATGAGGGTGTGAAGACATGAGTTAAAGGTGCACTAAGGACCCAATGAGGATGCAAGAATTCATTCACGGAGGTGACAGGCCAAAGAGGGAGGTACTTTGAATAAGCACTGAGGACAGAGACAGCTATGCTCCAAATAACAGTATTTTTTGGAAGGAACTCCACTACCAGATTCATTTCTGACTCTCTCTCGACTTTATCACCATGCCTCAGCTGCCTTCTTACCATAGAAGATACTTCAACTTATTCTGTGTCTGTCTCTCTCTCTCTGTCTTTTCCCCACCCTCACCCTTTCTCCCTCCCCCCTCCCTCTCTTTTCCCTTCTCCCTCCTCCTCCCCTTTTCTCCCCCACTTCCCCCTCTCCTCTCTTTCCCCTCTCTCTTTCTCTCTCTCTCTCTGTGTCTCTCTCTCTGTCTGTCTCTCTGTCTCTGTCTCTCTGTCTTTGTCTCTCTCTCCTGTCTCTGTCTCTCCCTCTTCCCCCCCTTTCTTCCTTCCTCCCTCTTTATTCTCTCCTCCTCTTCCTCCTCATGTGTCTGTTTCTCTGAATCTGACTCTGAATGTTTTTCTCTCGGTCTGTCTCTCCATCACTGCCTCTGTCTCCATCTGTTTCTCTGTCTTTTTGTCATATGACCCTGTGTGCCTCAGTTTCTTTATCTGTACAATGAGCTGTCATGGAAATGGCAAACCACTCCAATACCCTTGCCAAGGAAACACAAAAAAAGGCATTCCCTAAGAGTCTGAAACGACTAAATAGTTATAAATTTACATACTTATACATGAGCATATCTACTTATGCAATTCCCTTTTCCTCCCTTTAAAATTCAAAATCCTTCTGATTAGATTTGTGAGACTCTAGCCAATTTATTAAGTGTACTCTGTCCAATGCAGGCCTGTCTCTGAAATTTTAAGCCTCGGTCCAGAAAACAAATCCCACCCACAGAAATCACAGTTTAACTTCTCAAATCTCATTTTCTCTTCTGAATCCCTTGTTTCCTCTGCACTGCAGGGATGAAGAGAGCATCTTAAGGTCTCCAGCTTCCTAAGACTGCAGAAGCAGCATATATGCTACCTGCCCAAGATCTTCCTCGAATCCCTGTCTAGCCCTGTTTTTGTCCTCAAGGCTTCTCGGGGTACCCGACTTTATTTATCAATGTCCTCGCTGTTACGTTTCCATGGTCTTCACTGGTTCCTGAGACTTACCAACTTAGTCTTCACCCTGTACCCTCAGCAACCTGACTTTATCTTCACTGCCTGCTCCAAGTTCTCCACGTTGGCTTTTCTCAATGTTTTCTTACCCAGTGTCCACTGCCTTCTATTCATACCCCCCTATGTCTTTACCAGACCTCCTTGTCTTCCCCCAATCCTCAATTACGCTTATCTTCAACATATAATGGTAAACTCAAGGTACCTGCCTATATGTGTGTGTATATGTGTATACATACACACATATGTGTATATGTCTGTGTGTATACATACATCCGTGTACATGTATATACATGCATTGTGTGTATGTAATTGGCATGTCTGTATAAACCTATGTGTGTGCATGCATGCATGCATGAGTATGTATATGCAAGTGTGTGCAGCTTACTGACCTGCCTTCCCTTTGCCTTCAGTGTGTTTCTCGTTTTCCAAGTATCCCCCTCTATTTGTTTTCAGGGTACCTATGGTCTCAGTGGGGCTATAAGTGTCTATGTTTTTTAAGAGAAAGGATGCCTTATTATCCATGCTCTTCTGTGGGCAATTATCTCTCCCTATCTTCAGTGTGCCCGTCTATAGCCACAAAATGCCCTATATTCAATTAAATACTTTATACAAAGCATCCATCTGGGTTGGGGGGCCCAAAGTTCCTGGGCTCAGGGAGACCCCAGGGCATGCTCTCCCACAAGCACACACAAAGTGCATTACAGGAAGCAGACCACAGTAATAGCTGGTGGTGAGGGGCAGGAGGGACACGAGCTAAGGCAGGAGGAGGGAAGTTAGGGCCTTCTGGGTGTGAGGGAGAGCCAGGGTAAAAACATGGAGAGGAAAGGAATGTTTTCTCCTCCTCCTCCCCCCCCAGGTCACTTTGGCTGGAGCCCAGTAACCAAGGGTGAATTTTGTAAAACAAGTCTGGAAAGTCAGATTGGACCCAGATTATGAGAGCCTGAACTGCCTTCCTGGAGGTAATGGGAACTGCTGAAGCTCAGGGCCCTGGGGGGCAGTGGGTGCAAGTCTGGGAGTCAGGAAGGTCAATTCTGCCCTGGTGTGGAGGGTGGGCTAGAGAGGGGGAGCAGGTCAGGAAGTAGTGAAAGCCTAAACCAGGAGTGGCTCTGCGGGCAGAAAAAGGGATGGGCTGCTTCTGTAGGAGTCAAGCAGACTCCAAGGCTGGTGGACAGGGACAGGGACGGGTTTAGAGCGGGGGGCTCCTAATGTGGTGCTATGAACTTTTTCTTTTACTGTCTCAGTAACTGGGGAGAGCTGCTTCAGTGAGATCCCTGGTCCTAGAGTCAGGACCCAAGTTCAAATCCAGCCTCATGAACTTGAAGCTTGTGTGATCCTGGGCAAGTGGCTCAGCCCCTGTGGCTCCTCTACCCATCCCCCAAATTCTGATAACTGTACCTTACTACAATTTGGTTCCTTTTGTAATCCTTTATTTTACACATTTAAAAACATTATTCTGATAAGTGATTCTATAAGCTCCTCCAGAACGCCGAAGGAACACGACCCAGACCCAAAGAACTTAAGATCCTTTAGGGGATATTGATCAGAGAATTGCAAATGAAGACAACTCTGAGATACCACTACACACCTGTCAGATAGGCTGAGATGACAGGACCAGATAATGATGAATGTGAATGTTGGAGGGGAGGTGGGAAAACTGGGACACTGATGCATTGTGGGTGATTTTGTAAACTGAACCATTCTGGAGAGCAATCTGCAATTATGTTCAAAGGGCATAAAACTGCATTCCCTTTGATCCATCAGTGTCTCATCTGTGTCTGTATTCCAAAGAAATCATTAAAATAGGGAAAAGGACCCAAATGTGCCAAAATGTTTGTAGCAGCTCTTTTTGTAGTAACAACGAACTGGAAATTGAGGAGATAACCCTCAGCTGGGGAATGGCTGAATAAGTTATGGTATATGCATATTATGGAATATTATTGTTCTGTAAGAAATGAACAGAATGAATACAGAGGCCTGGAGAGACTGACATGAACTGACGCCGAGTGAAATGAACAGTCAGGAGGTCGTTGTATATTTCAACAAGAAGATTATGTGATGAACTGATGGACGTGGCTTTCCAACAAGGCCAGTTCCGATGACCTTGTGATGGAGAGAGCCGCGTATACCCAGAGAGGACCGTGGGGGCTGAGGGTGGATCACAACATGACCTTCTCACTCCTTTTGTTCTTGTTTACTTACGTTTTCTTTTCTCGTTTTTCCCTCTTTGATCGGATTTTTCTTGTGCAGCGCCATCATTGTGGAAAAGTGTGCATTAGAATTGCGAGTGTTTAAGGTATACTGGGTATCTAGGGGAGGAGGTGGGGGGAAGGGAGGAAACAAATTTGGAACACAAGGTTTTGCAAGGTGAATGTTGAAAATTATCCATGTTTTGAAAATAAAAAGCTTTAATAAATAAAAGCTCCCTTGGGGGAAGAGTTTATCTCCCCTGGGCTGATCCATGAATGTTCACCAGTTTCCGTTCGGTGTTCTCATCCCCCCTCAGGGTTATGTCCCAGTCTCCCAGCCGAGGCCGCCCACCACCCCCCCCTCCTCGCTGCTCCTTCGAAGGCGATGGCAGACTTGCTCTCCCTGGCCTCCCACGTGTTGTCAGCCCCTCCCTTGGTCCATGGCCGAGCTTCAGCCCGAGGGGCGCCCCTCGTGCCCACCGGTTCCATACTGCCCTCAGCGGCCCGAGGAGGGCGCCCCCTGCCTCCTCCGCGGTCGCCTTTTCCCAGCAGTCGCGGGCGCCTTCACGGTAGCGGCGGTGCTGTCCGCGCGCTCTCCTACTGCGCTCTCGGCCCGTCTGCCGCTCCTCCCCCCCCCCCCCCGTCTTTGCCCGATGGATCCCGCCTATCTCGGGGTGCACGTCCCGCCCCGTGTGGGTGTACCTCCGTGGGCCCCTGGCCTCGGCCTTCACCCCCACCTCCATTTTCCGGGCTCCCTCCCGCTCCCCGCCCGCCCTCACTGCGCCCCGCGTTCTCTCCACATCCCTGCCTCCCTCCGGCTGCCCCGCGCCCACGCCGCCGTGCGCCAGGAGGGGGCAGCATCAGCTGTGTGCTCCGGCTCTTCAGCTCCCTCACCGTGAGTTCTGAAGGCTCGCATTGCCCGCCCCCCCGGGGTGACCCATCTCCCCCGATCCCAGTTTCCCCGGGGCCTTGGGGTACAGTTCCGCATTCTCTGCTCTGAGCCGCCTTCGGGGCTCCTTCGTCCTCCTCTCAAGGCTGCCCACACCGTCACGACCGCGGAGCGCCACCGCCGGCCGCCGGGTCCTGGCCCGTCCTCCACGCCCCTCCAGCGCGCGCACCCGCCCCGCCCACGCGCTCCCCGGCTCCCCTTTTTCTCCTGCACCCTCAATGGCTGTGGCGGGGCCGCTTTCCAGGCCCAAGGGAATCTTCGCTTTGGGAGAACTCTTCGCTGCTCATCGGCCCCTCGGCTCCTTGCTCCCCGACTGTACCTCTTTACCTTTCCCCCACGAGCCCCAGGAAGCCGCCTCCTGCCATCATTACCCATTCTCTCCCCCGCGATAATTCCCTAAGGCTCCCCGCTCTCCCCTTTCTGGGCCCCCTTCCAAACACGGGCTGTGCATCATTCCTGGCCCTTGAAGGGCATAGAGCACAAGCCGACCCATCAGGAGGCGTCAGAGTCCACACTGGCCACCAGGAGGCGTCAGAGACACAGGGGAGTCCACACTGGCCACCAGGAGGCGTCAGAGACACCGGGGAGATCACACTGGCCACCAGGTGGCGTCAGAGGCACCGGGGAATCCACGCGGGCCACCAGGAGGCGTCAGAGACACAGGGGAGTCCACACTGGCCACCAAGAGGCCTCAGAGATACCGGGGAGTCCACACTGGCCATCAGGAGACACCGGGGAGTCCACATGGGCCACCAGGAGGCCTCAGAGACACAGGGGAGTCCATACTGGCCACCAGGAGGGGTCAGAGACACCAGGGAGTCTACACTGGCCACCAGGAGGGGTCAGAGACACGGGGGAGTCCACACTGGCCACCAGAAGGCCTCAGAGACACAGGGGAGTCCACACTGGCCACCAGGAAGGGTCAAAGATACCAGGGAGTCCACACTGGCCACCAGGAGGAGTCAGACACACAGGGCAGTCCATACTGGCCACCAGGAGGAGTCAGAGACATCAGGGAGTCCACACTGGCCACCAGGAGGGGTCAGAGACACAAAGAAGTCCACATTGGCCACCAGGGGGCATCAGAGATACCACACTGGCCACCAGGAGGTATCAGAGACACAGGGGAGTCCACACTGGCCACCAGGAGGGGTCAGAGATACCAGGGAGTCCACAATGGTCACCAGGAGTCAGACACACAGGGCAGTCCATACTGGCCACCAGGAGGGGTCAGAGACACAGGGGAGTCCACACTGGCCACCAGGAGGGGTCAGAAACACTACACTGGCCACCAGGTGGCATCAGAGACATTGGGGAGTCCACACTGGCCACCAGAGGGGGTCAGAGACACCGCGGAGTCCACACTGGCCACAGAAGGGGTCAGAGACACCGGGGAGTCCACACTGGCCACCAGGAAGGGTCAGAAACACCAGAGAGTCTACACTGGTCACCAGGATGGGTCACTCCATTGGCTCACCAATGGCTGACAGAATCACCCCTCCACTTCTAGGGGATCAGTCACCAAAGAGATCTCACCTTCTCTAGCAGAACTTAGTTTGCTGACCTTGGCAAGCAAAATTTCAAAGGGCAATTGCTTATACCAACACAAGAACTTGACTACTGAGACTAAAAATCATTTAATTCACAAAACATCATTTAGTTCACACGTAATAAAAAACATCTGTCTTCTTTGTACAACCATACTCTCTAGATTTCTGAAATACTGTATGGAATTTATACAATAAAACCTATTAAGACTCTTGAAAACATTGCTGCTTACCCAATGACATTTGTAGGAACTGAAAAAACACATCTCCAAATTCCACATAAATTACAGCAGAATATGACATCATTAATGTACATTTTAAACACATATACATGTCAGTGTACACAATACATTTACACCACCAGTCCCACTCTTTGGAAAGGTTGCCAACTCTCCCGGGTACCAAAGGTATTGGTAAAGGAATGGGAATAAACCTATGCCCAGCTCACTCTGAAAGAACTTGTGTGCTTCAACATGTGTTTATTCTCACTCCTGTGGCAGTGTCTTTGGTGCCGGCGCACATGTGAACAAAATCTGTATTTCTCGGCCAAAATAAATTGTCTAAATTTCCTGGAAAATATTCTGAAGTCAGGAAAAATTAATACAGTCAAAGGACAATGTGAAAAAGAATTGGGGCTTCACCTCCATAGACTGCATTTGCTCCAGTCAAATCTCTCATCAGCTGCCGCTGAATCACCTATAATTGGCACCCAAAGCCCCAAAAGATCCTATTCTCAAAGGAAAGCCAGTTTATGAAGGTTATTGGAAAATTCTTATTCCCAATCCCCCTTCTGCCTTTTTCCACTTCCAGAAGGCTGCCCTTGACCTGTATCTTTCTGTAGTAAAAATGCCTAAAAGAGAGGACAGTTGGCTAAGGAAGGAAAAAAAAGAGAGTGAGCTTTAAAGCATTAAAAGGATGGTTCACAGTGCTCCCAAGTATCTACTTGGTAAATGGTATTATGCATTTTTGTTTTTTAAAGCCAATGACCTTCAGATAATTTAACACAGGTTAAAATGAGTGGAAACCAAATCCCCATAGACATAACCCTAGAGCAGATTCTGGTCTGTAGGATACATGAGAACAATATCTTCATGGGTTTTAGGAAAGTCAGAGGTCATCATTACTTCAGCCAACTCCAATCAAGACTCTAAAGCCAGACATAAAAAAGAAAGAAAAGACAAATGAAGTCAGAAACGTCTATTTTTTTGTTGTAGTGCTACAACAATTCAAAAGAATTTGCCAATGATCTCCTGCATTTTGCAAATGAAAAAATGAAATGCCAACAAGTATTTAGGGGGGAAGTTAACTGAAGGCTCAAGTGTAGCAAAATTGGGGCAATTAGGGTTACTTCAGGCTTTCTAAATTTTATCATCACAGTATTTTTCACACTAACCTAATATCAGAATATGTAAAGCAACAACTGCTTTTCAAGCATCCCTCCCAAACACAAATGTTAACTGCTGTGTTAGGGGATATAATCTACCCAGCAGAAAGGCCAAAAGGAACAAAGAAAAACCAGAGAGAAGCAAGTAAACGATCACCCAAGTATTCCAATCAAAAATAGTCATGAAAGAATGCTCAAGAATCCCACATACCAGACTACAGAGAGCTAAGTAATTAGCTACAGAAGTCTCCTACCTCTCTCTCTCTCTCTCCAATACACTGACTGCTCTAGCCCAGGTAGGGCAAAGAAGAGAAAGCATGAAGACTTACCATCAGACTCTTACCCTGTTCCTCTGTTGCTTCACGAATAACAGTACTCAAACAGCCAAGATAATTCAGATTTTCCTCTACTATTTGTGTAAAAGTTTCTCTGTAGAATGAAATAGACAATAATTTAAACTTTGACTTGGGAACATGATGTTTTCTTCTATTTTACCTGTCTGATATCAAATTGCAGATCAGATGTGTGCTAACCAAGTGTCTTTTTGTTTTGTCCTTTACAAGGACACTGGCAAATCAGTAAAAAGACATACAGTCATCCCTCAATATTCACAGGGGTCAGAAGGGCAGGGCCCCTGCAAGTATGAAAAACTGCAAATAACTGTAGACCCCACCCCAAACCTCTATTTTTGATAATTCTAATATTTTACACACAAAACAAGACATACACCCATTAAAAAGTTGCAATTTCTATATGAGAGATTAGTATCTCACACACCATATAGTCTTTGCAGCCACAGGTGTAGTTGCAATTTTCTTCTACAAAAATCACAACATACAATGATCACTGAGAAAATTTCATGCTCGAGTCTGAATGGTAGACAGAGATGTTCCCAAAGAGAATGTTTACACTGTAGTTCTTTAACACAATGAAATATTTAACAAAATTTAACTGCTTGGAATAAATTCACATGTGTGTGCTTAATGGTAGTAAATGACAAAAACATATTAATAACATGCAGCATTTATGACATTTTTTTCTAGTTTTCTTTACATACAAGTATTTTCTGTGATATTCTGCAGTACACTGCAAATCTCCAAAAATTCCCATTTAATTATAGACAATGAAGCCATGAAAAACCCAAACTGTGACCTTCTCTTGCTTGACATGTTGAAGACTTGAATTTGATTTGAAGGAAAAAAAATGATTAAACTAATATATGAAATAAAAACATGGGAAATGCCAGCCAATTGAATGCAACAATGAAATAATTTTTAGTCTGCAAAAGTACCAGTTACCTTCAATAAATCTGAGGAATGAAATGCCCTAACTACATCTCTCCATACAATGAGCCACGGGTCCCTGTGCTATTTACACTGTCATTCTCTTCTACTTAAAGATCACAGACCAAAATAGGATTGGGAGGGATCTTAAGAGACCATCTAGTCCCACCTTCTAGATTTATAGATGAGAAAAATGAGGCTAAGAGATTAGGCGTCTTGTCCAGGGTCATACAGCCTTTAAGTATCTAAGGTAGAATTTGAACCTAGAGCTCCCTGACTCCAGCTCATCCCACTTCCCATTCCTCCCTGACCACATGCACCTCAAAAGTGCTTCACTTGGCATGAATCCTGCTAATCAGGCCTCAGAGAGAACACAACAGAGAACTTCCTTCATAAAGCCTTCCCAGATAAACCCCACCTGCTCTGGTCAATTCACAGTTTATTTTTTATACAGATAATCAAATGACAAGTTAATTAATTTGGATTCTGTCTACACTTGCAACTCCAATTCTAACTGTCTGCTTGCACTAAAATGTCTCATTCCCAACTATATGGAGAACTGTAGTGCATCCCATCACTTGTGGCCAATCATTACCAAGCAGACTGACCACAAAAATGACCTTAATTTGCCACCTGTCTTTGTCCAATGGCTCAAGAAGCCATTTAAGGAAGGCCCTGCATGGATCCTGAGCCTCAATCCTTGTCATGCTCCAAACACCCGAAGAAGTGCTGACTAGGAGTGACCCTGGGAGGCAGCGGCAGGGGCCAGACAGAATCTCACCCAGGAAGTGATCGATCCTCTGAAAGGGACCCCACTGTGAAGCATGAAGCGCCAGCTTGGACATGTAGGTCAAGGAGGATATTATGAAGGATAAGCAAGACTGCTCAGTGGTCTGCTTATATAGTTCTACTTGGAAGAATAAATGAAATTAGGCCTATTCTTCAGTATTTCAAAAGCTCCAGCAGTGGAAATAAGTTGCCCCACTATGCAGACTTCACCCTTTCATGCCCTACTAGTTACTGTGGTCAAAAGAATAAAATCAGGACTTTCTTGTAAAGGACTTTCTCCACCTCAGTTAGAGCCATAATTCATCACCAGGACTGAGAAAGCGAAGATTTCCTCTGATAATATAGTCTTGGGAGCTTTTTATATAGTAGTGTGTATTTCAAGTGCTAAATATGAAGAACCACAGAATCTGAGCTGGAAGAATCCCCACAGATCAGCTAGTTCATCTCCTTGTTTCATGAACCTAAAAAGCACCTTTAATGAAGGCAGAAGAGGCTATTCAGCCTTTAAGCACCATAAGTTTCTTGTTCAACTTGTCTAGATAGACATTTTCCTATACCAGCTCTGATCAATTATTCTACTGTACTACAGAATTAACAGTGGGATTTGATGCTGAATATTTACTGAATCCAGAATGAACTGCAGAAATTGCTTTCTTTAAAAAAAAATTTTTTTATCAGTTTTCTTTCTTATAATATGACTCTCATAAGAGTAAGATGCAACTCTCTGGTTATATGTGATGTGGCTCCACCCTTTTCCCTGATTAACTATGGGTTGGGCCTCTGATTGGTACCATTGAGTTTTCTAAAAATTTGCATTCTGGAACTGGCTGGGGTAGGGGAGGGGGTAGGGGGGAGCAAGAGAGGAAGAAATTCAAAAAGAAATGAGGACACAATAAATTAAAAGAGAGAAGAATTCTTGATTTCATATGAAGAGCAAATATAAAATATATTTGTATTTTTCATTCTACAATTATGTAAAAAGGAAACCTACCCATCCTGAGCATTTAGTACACATGCCAGAGAACGGGGTACAGGAGCTGTCAAAGTTGAAGGTAGACCTGCAGGAGTTGGAGTAGTGACTGCACCTTCTAGACTGGTTCCAACAAGGGATCGAGCAGAACTCTGAGTCTGAAAAGATGAGGAAGAAATGGCAAATATCATTACCTACTCCTAATTTTGCTACTTTAACTTCTAAAACTTATCATGTGGATAACATCTGAGAGTCTCTAGGTCTTTAAGTGTCTTTGGCCCACTGATTCACTGAGTCTAAAGCCAACATCCTCCCCCAGTACTCCGAGGGCCCTTTGGATTTTCCTGCTGGGCAGAGCAGACACCTACACAAAGAGCATCTACTGGGACAAATATGGCAGCACAAAAGGAGCAGGTTAAACATCTTTGTGGGACCTTCAGCGCTCTCTCAAGTTTCACATACTACAATGGACTTCGGGATAAGCAGCAGGACAGCGGAGGAAAGATGATGAGAGGGGAGGACTTTCAAAGATTGTGAGCCAAGAATCAAAGAGCAGTTTTAAAGCCTATTAGGAAACACACTTAAAAAAAAGGCCTAGCTCATCCCACCCTTACTCACCCTTCAACAGGGACATCTGTCACTACAAAGCATGACTTACACAAGCAATTTTTAATAGATGCCAAATTTCCCTCTGCCTCTTTCCCTGCATCAACATGACCGTGTTGTCAGCTTCTTTGATGTTATTGAGGGCCACTTCAATCTTGGGGAGCAGGTCGATAATCTTCTGCTTACAGCCCAACAACTTGCTGGAGAGAAGAGCCAGGGTCAATGTCAGAAGGAAGGCCCATTCCCCTGAAGAACATGAACAGATACAAGCACAGCACCATGCTGCTCTCTGCTGAGCATATGTGCCATTTTGGAAGGGACTGGCTTGGAACTCCTTGGGTTTAAAATAGGGAGATAAAGAGAATTTCTACCTAAGGTGACCAAACAACTCTTTGAGAACACGATCCTGGTTCTGCACGGTCAGCACAATGATCTTCACCATTTCAGAGCTATCACTGTAGGAATGATCTGTAACAAATCACAAAGAGCAGGACCAATTACTCTTCAGCAATAGCCTTGAGAAAGAATTTTTCCTCAAACTTTGAAAGCACTACCATTTAAATTCAAAATCTGATTTGGTAAATGAATGACTATTAGAATAGGCCAAATAATAAATGCAACAGTAATTCAAATTAATATTGCACTTCAAGGTTTACAAAATGTTTTCTTCACATCAATCTGGAAGATCTGGATAATAAATTTAAAAGAAGTGGAAACTGGACAGGAGAGAAGTTTGGTGACCTACTTGTGGTAAACTGGTGTCAGGTTTGGGACTAAAATGCACATTTCTCAATTCCCAAGGTAAAGGTCCTTTTCACTGCATCATGCTGCTTCAATAGACATTATTGTTATTTAGTCATTTTTCAGTCGTGTCCAATTCTTTGTGACCCCATTCGGGGTTTTCTTAACAGACACTGCACTGGTTTGCCATTTCATTCTCCAGATCATTTTTCATAGATGAGGAAACCAAAGCAAACAGGGTGAAATAACTTGCCCAGGGTCACACAAGTACTAAGTATCAGAGGCCAAATTTGAACTCAGAGTCTTCCTGACTCCAGCCCAGCACGCTTATCCACAAAGCCACCTAGATGTGCCTTCAGGAGAAATTAATTAATCTATATCTAAATCTGGAAATCTGCCACACCTGGGTAGCCCAGATAAATGGATCCAAGGTTCAGGGGCTCTGATCCTGTGAGTCTGCATTTCCATACTTGGACGTGACAGAGAAATTCAATTAAATACAGCAATGTTACTGAAATGCTTATCATGTACAAGGCATAATTGCAAAGACAAAAATCCTAACAGTTCTTGTCTTTAAGGAGCTTACATTCAACTTAGTATAGAAGAACACAAAAGATATATGTAGCTAAGCATATGTGGCAGCTCTGCTTCTCGAGCATGGGGGCTGTTTCATTCTCTTTCAGTGTATACCAGTGACTGTGACATGGTAAGTTCTTTAAAAATGTTTGTGAAGGCAGAGTGCATTAAAAGCACTTGAGGAAGGAACAAACACTGCTGGCTCAGGAGCTTGGGAAAGGGGAAATATGCCAATTTAGCAGGACAGCCGATGCTCCAAAGGCAGCGGCCCTAGCTTTAGTTTGGCTGCTCAGAATGCCATCTGTACATTCCATGATTTTCTAAGTTGGAAAAATCTCACCCAATGTGGTAAACTCATCAAGGGCACAAGATATGCCTTAAGTTTTAAGGGATCCACACAGCTCTGCTATACTGCTATCAAAGAGCAAGTATTTTTCAAATCCCATTTCACTTCAAACATCCCAATCACTTCATGTCTCAAACTCTTTCTGTTATAGTCATCAGTTCTGAAAATTCCATAAACCAAGGCTTCTTGATTATATGTTTTACATAAATAAATATGTTCATAAATGTTTTCTAGAAACAGATTACATTTTGGACTACCTGTGGGAATGGGAGAAAAGTGATTGAACAGTGGATGAAATGAGAGAAACAGCAGATAAATGATGCCTGTAAATGAAAAAGTGGCAGCAAGAAAATGTGAAACAGAATTATACCAAGTCATGAGTCATATCAACTTCATCTCAAAAATCTGACCTATTAACTAATCAAACCGGTAGGAAGAGCTTCAGCAGACTGACTGGCCTGGTCTGCTAGGAGCCTCACAGTGAGAGTTGATTTGTCCTGGGCCAGAAGGAGAGCAGGGGGACAAAGAGGAGGCCCAGAAGGACCAGCATGGAATGTGGTTCCATGGCCAGAGTTTTCTATATAAACTGTACAAAACTGGAACTGCACAGATCATCTATGTCACACAGAAACAGCTTACTGAACTTAAAACAAGTGGGCCTAAGTAGGGCAAGGTTCTGCCAACTTGTCACTAAGAAGGGGTACAGAGCAAGAGAAAAACCCCAAACGCGGGGACAGGGGCAGCTGAAGAACCATCAAAACCAGACAGTGTAAGAGGCTGGCGCACCATCACCTCCCAAGCCCCTCTATACGCCCACGCCACAAAGCAGCGTCATTAACCAAACATTCAGAGGCCCAGAGGAAGGAAGCAGGGCAGTGAGTACATGGGATCCTCTTTCCTTCTGGTTTCCATTTACTGCTGTTCTCTCTGTTAACTACCTACAGGCCATTGGCTCTTAGTAGTTTCAGTTGATGAGAATGTGATTCTCAGTACCACACTAATCACTATAAAACCTTCTATAACCAAAATCAGTTTAGAGTCAGATGTGTAGCGATTTGCCCTTTCCCATTGTAATGTTATGTGCTATCTAGTTTGTAGCAAACGTTGTCTGGTTGGCCAAACAAGCAGCGAACAGCAGATGTAGTCACACGTGAGCAGCTTTCAATGTCCTGCCCTGTCCCATCTGAATGTGTATCTCCACTCTCTAGAGACATAAAGTTTCTGCCAATGTCCCTAAACAGACAATAGATTTTAGTGCTTTCTAAAAATTCTTGCTCCCATCTTCCTTCTAAGACCTCATCACTTCATGTTTCCTGTTCGTCTTCCGTCCCTAACTTAGCTCGAGTTCCCCAAGATAGGAAACTTGTGACAAGTCCTCTGCATTGTAAACCTTACGTAACCCCAGCCATCACTAAAAAGATGCGTACGGCA
Source organism: Sminthopsis crassicaudata (assembly GCF_048593235.1). Classification (NCBI taxonomy): domain Eukaryota; kingdom Metazoa; phylum Chordata; class Mammalia; order Dasyuromorphia; family Dasyuridae; genus Sminthopsis; species Sminthopsis crassicaudata. Next base: position 624,819,129 of record NC_133618.1, read on the forward strand.
GCCCCAGATTTCAACTCAACCCTCCCAGGACAGCCAGTGAAATTGGCCACTAGCCTTGAAAAGTTTTTTCCTGTGCTAGGATTCTAGGGTCCTACCTGGAGACCTAGGCTTCAATTGCTTGTAGAGATCAATGGCTTTCTGTTCCCTACAAAAGAAAAATCAAGTTGTTTTACAGCCATGCTATGATAAATGTCATTAAATAATTCTAATAATCCACAAATGAAGGCAATATTTACTAGTTTTAGTCACATTCCACATTTTTAAGAAGGCATAGAACTCTACTTGCCAATTACAGAGCATTTTTTAGTGTTTATTTCAGAAAACATAGAACTAAAAAAGCCAAAGTACAGTACTGTATTTTATTCCAAAATGCTGATTTACAACTCCACTGCATTTCTTCATAAGGGCAAAAAAGCTAGAATTCTTAGAAGACAACTCATGAGCAAATCTGAAGTTCCCCCTAGAGCACCCCAGGCTATATAACCTAGGGTAAGGGGCATGGAAATTGAAACTCACACTTAAAGAAATTCACCTACATCCACCTCACAATAACCTTTTGAAGTAGAATGTTTAAAATATGGAAATCTCCATTTCAAAGATGAGAAAATGGGGGCAGAAAGTAAGTCACATTGTCAGGAAGTGTTGGACAAATGTTCTGACTCAGAAGAGTCCAACATTCTTTTCATTTATGAAGTAAAAAACCTACTACAGATCATGGGGGGAAATTTTTGGAAATATTGGAAATAGCTAAAAATCCACACATCTAACAGAAGCAACTTCTCAACAATACTGTCACTTATCAAATGAAAGTCAAATAATCAGAAAAGAATCTAAGTACCTGATAATGTCAGCCACCCCCAGCTCATGGTCCCAGCCCATATAGACCCAGAGGAGAAGGATTTCTTACAGCGACTCCATGACATCTTCTTGACGCCTCGCAGAAGGGCTCCTCTGCAACTCCACAATTTCAGTATGCAGGGACATGATCTGCTCATCCAAGTATCCAATATCACCAGCCTAATTCAGACAAATGGGGATATCACTTACCCATCTCAGTTGTGCCCACAAAGCACAGTAGGGTTCACAAAGGACAACAGGTCTAAAGAGAGACAGAGGGCTTGCTGCTTTAAAGTTAGAGATGAGAAATGTTTGTTTATAATATAAAAAGACCTCTTTCCTGACACACAATCTAATCTTCCACATAAGAAGATGTTTAATTTCTCACTTAGTTCTTTGCCCTCCATTTGTCCATCTCAAAAATAATCTGATCTGTCACCCAGTTTCTTCTCTGGCGAGGAACAAATAGAGAACAATTTTAATACTGAAAGGAAAAGGATGTGCAGAAACGACCAGTGCAGCCTTCATTAATGGGACTCTGACATGAGAGATGGTGGCGTGAAGTGGTACTGCAAGCCCTGCCTTCATTCATCAGTGGAGGTTCAAGGCAAGACATAGGAATGGCAGGAAGAACAATGTCAAGGGTTCTAGAGAGAATGAAGAGATATGACAAAAAGCTTCAGGTTGTGGTCAGCTGAAGAAGTGACCTGTGCCCACATGAATAAGTAACTATCTAAAGCCAGTCCAGAACATCAGAGAAGATTTCTGGGCAACCACAGATGTGGATGTGTTAAGCCGATATTCTCTTACTCAGAAATAAAGCTTAATTGCTAGAGAAGAAGCAGAAATCAGCCTCAAAGAAGGGCCTACCTGTGCACATTGAATGGCCTTTTCTTCCATTTCTTTCCAGGCTTTTAGCATTTTTTCTGAGGCTGAAACAAAAATCAGGGTCATCTTAGAAATAGCCATGAACAAAAAAATAGGAGAGAGGCTTCAATGACCAATATGACCACAAATTACTTTAGGTAATTGTATTTTACTATTATCAGAATAACTCTTATCTCCTAACTGGGTGGATTCTATGTGAAAAGGGACCTTACATAGTGCAGTCCCTCACTGGAACAATGACAGTGCCATATGTTATTTACATACAGAGAAGAAATTATGGCAAGAGTGCTGGTGATCTCTAGTTTATTCAAGCTTTATTAACTCTGCAGTTTCATATTGAACTTGAAGGATAGTAAATCCTGAATAACATGCTACAAAAGATGCTGACAGCTGATTTCAGAAAGGCCTGGAGAAACTTACATGAATTAAGTCAAGTGAGTAGAACCAAGAGAACACTGTACACAACAACAACAGCATTATAGGATGATCAACTGTGATGGAACTGGCTCTTTTCAACAATGAGGTCAATCAGGCCAATTCCAATAGACTTGTGATGGAGAGAGCCTTCTGCATCGAGAGAGGACTATAGGGATCAAATATGGATCACAACAAAGTATTTTCACCTTTTTTGTCTTTTTTTCTTTCTCATTTTTCCCCTTTTTTGGTCTGACTTTTTTTGTGCAGCATGATAAATACAGAAATATGTTTAGAAGAATTGCACATGTTTAATCTATATTGGATTACTTGCTGTCCAGAGAAGGAATGAGGTGGGGAGAGAGGGAGAAAAATTTGAAAACATAAGGTTTTGCAACAGTGGATGTTGAAAACTATCTTTGCATATATTTTGAAAAATAAAAAGCTATTATAAAAAAAATTAAATTTTGATATGTGATTTTGGAAAAAAAAAAAAAAAAAAAAAAAAAAAGATGCTGGCTCTGGAAAGCCACAAATACAGCAAGGCTATAATTTCTACTTCCAGCAGTGAGATCAGAAATATAACCCAAAAGGTGTTTGTTTGGAGAGGTCAAACCACTGCAGATACATGGAGAAAGACTTTATGTCTATTAAGAGCAGAATCTGAAGTCCATAGATCACTGGTACCCTTACCAAAAATCATACAAATCAAAAAATTTGAATTCCCTATAAAAAGCATCAAATGGCAATTAGTAGACAAGAATTAAAAGATCACCATTTTTTAAATACCCTAAAGTTCAAAACTTTAATAATAAAAATAAATGCATCTTATAGTAGACAGAAACAGAACTTAATAAAGGAAGCAACTACCAGTATATGTATATAGAGTTCTCTTTTATTATATTCTCCTAATAATAAATAACAGCAATAATAACTCCACTTGGAGAAGGCTTTCAAAACAATCTCAAAGTGCTTTCCACCCTCACTCTCATTAGACAACATGAAATACTTACATATCCCATAAGTCATCTGGTCACTGTATCTATCCAGGTCAAGTTGAATGCTCTGATGAAAAAATTGCAATTTTGCTTTCAGTTGCTGAGATGCTGAAATCATAGTGTTCTTCATTTTTGTTAAGTTAGCATTATAGCGAAGAAGACTCAACCTAAATCAGGGGAAAGATACAACAACATTTTGGCAGAAGAAACAAAGGATTGATGTAAAAAATATCAACTTTACCCCCACACTTTGATATTCAGGGTAAGAGTCACACTTAGTCAGGATTCAGGTTTCCCACTCAATGTTATCTGTCAAAATAAAGACCTTGTAATATTGCCACTAAGTACTTACTCACAATGTTTTACTTGGTAGGTTTCAGAGGACAAAAACAATGCCTATTTAAATTGTGTTTTAGGGTTTACAAAATACAGTGAGCATTACATAAACATTAGAACCCCCAACTTAAAGCTGGAAAAGCTGGATGTTTGAGTTACCATCTTGGTGAAGTTACAGGACTTGTATAAGATGCTACTATTGTGTTGCAACCTGAACTCAAATCTAGGTCTTAAACACCAAAGTGCTTTTTCTACTCTTGCACCTCTCTGCTTCCATGTGGGCCTTACAACTTGGGAACCGATGCCATGGGGCTCTGGGATCAAGTCCCAGCAGCAGTGCCCAGAGCCCTCACACCTCAGTGTCTGGTGTCTCACTACCAGATGGCACACTGGTTTCTAAGGCCTGAGGTAACCCCCAAATCCTGAATCCCCTGTGCTGTGGCGTCCCTGTTTGGAACCACAAGGCCTGCTTACATTGCTGCTCTCTGCCCCTGGAAGAGCCTGCTGTAGTCTTCCTTGAGCCCAGACACATAATGCACAGCTTCAGCCCATACTCTACGCAGCTGCATGACCGGCAACTGGATTTTGCTGTCCTTTACTGTGGGGGAAAAAAGGCTTGGTATAAGCAGAAGCAGTATGACACAGAAGAAAGTAAGCAAAACTAACAACTACAATAATGACAGTGAAAAGGCCATTGAAAGGAAGCTACAATAGCCTATCTGGGTTCGAGAGAAGTTATCAGGAAATTTATCTCCCTCTCTCCCTCCCTTAGTACCAAGGCCAAAGACTACAGGGGCAAAATCCTGTCAACTCTGACAGGCAGGAACCCTGCTCTGAGGAGCACTGAAATGTGGCAGGATAGGAAAGAGAAGGGTGCTCGATTCTAAAACAAATGTGATGTAGAAATGAAGAACTATCAAATAAAACTTTGTTTAGGAAGAGTGAAATGATTTTCCAGTTCTGACTGCCAAGAATCCTCTCATGGCTTGACTTATTCCAGAATTAAATATTACCTATCATGTTCAAGGCCCTGTGGAAGATATGCAAGTAAAAGTGCCTTCTGATGGGGTGAGAGAGCCTACCCTTTACATGCTGTACTCATTCTAACAGAATGAGCAAATGTTTGAGTCTTACAGTCCTTATTACTGCCCAAAAAAAGATTTAAAATTGGGAACTATTAGGCTAAATCCACCTCTTCAAACTCCTTTAATAAGATATCACAATTTTATACAGTTTTATGCGTTTAAGTATTCTCAGGGCCTTTCTCTCAATTTTCACAATAATCCCATAAGGTAGGTAAAGCAGAGATTATTTTGCCTCTTATATAAATGAAGCAAGTGAGGTTCAGTCAAGTGACTTAGCTAAGTCAGAAGACCCAAAACAATTCTGGCTGTCACCCAATCTAATTCTCTTCCCAGTTTAATTCTCTTTCCAATGTGCTTACATTTTTGCAAATGAAGATTCCACAGCAGCCCTAAAGTAAAACCCTGCCACACATAAAATTCCATCAGGGAGTTCCTATTCCTTTTCCTCCACTAGATACATGCTTTACATTTTCTCTATGACCCATTTCCTGATAAAAATCATCTCTGAGTCATGGACAATGATCTTTACTAATTTTCCCAAAGGGATTTCTAGGAATCATAACTCTCCTCAAGGAGTCAAAGAATCTTAGCAGCAGAAAAAACCTTCCAGTTCACACTCTTTGCAGATGATATGATGGTATACTTAGAGAACCCCAGAGATTCTAATAAAAAGTTATTAGAAATAATTCACAACTTTAGCAAAGTTGCTGGATACAAAATAAATCCACATAAATCCTCAGCATTTTTATACATCACCAACAAAATGCAACAACAAGAGATAAAGAGAAATTCCATTCAAAACAAATGTCGAGAGTATAAAATATTTGGGAATCCATCTACCAAAGAAAAGTCAGGAATTATATGAGCAAAATTATAAAACACTTGCCACAAAAATAAAGTCAGATTTAAATAATTGGAAGGACATTCAATGCTCATGGATAGGCAGAGCGAATATAATAAAGATGACAATACTCCCCAAACTAATCTATTTATTTAGTGCTATACCAATCAGACTCCCAAGAAACTATTTTAATGCCCTAGAAAAAATAACAACAAAATTCATATGGAAGAATAAAAGGTCGAGAATTTCAAGGGAATTAGTGAAAAAAAAGTCAGATGAAGGTGGTCTAGCTGTACCTGATCTAAAGCTATATTATAAAGCAGCAGTCACCAAAACCATTTGGTATTGGCTAAGAAATAGACCAGTTGATCAGTGGAACAGATTAGGTACACAGGACAAAAAAGGGTACAACTATAGCAATCTAGTCTTTGACAAATCCAAAGATACCAACATTTGGGATAAAAATTCATTATTTGAAAAAAACTGTTGGGAAAACTGGAAATTAGTATGGCAGAAATTAGATATGGATCCACACTTAACACCATATACCAAGATAAGACCAAAATGGGTCCATGATTTAGGCATAAAAGATGAGATCATAAATAGATTAGAGGAACAGAGGATAGTCTACTTCAGGCCTGTGGAAAGAATTTATGACCAGAGGAGAACTAGAGACCATTATTGATCACAAAATAGAAGATTTTGATTACATCAAACTAAAAAGTTTCTGTACAAACAATACTAATGCAAACAAGATTAGAAGGGAAGTAACAAATTGGGAAAATATTTTTACAGTTAAAGGTTCTGATAAAGGTCTCATTTCCAAAATATATAGAAAACTGACCCTAATTTATAAGAAATCAAACCATTCTCCAATTGATAAATGGTCAAAGGATATGAACAGACAATTTTCAGATGATGAAACTGAAACTATATCCACTCATATGAGTGTTCCAAATCACTACTGATCAGAGAAATGCAAATTAAGACAACTCTGAGATACCACTACACACCTGTCAGATTGGCTAAGATGACAGGAACAAATAATGATGAATGTTGGAGGGGATGTGGGAAAACTGGGACACTGATGCATTGTTGGTGGAGTTGTGAAAGAATCCGGCCATTCTGGAAAGCAATTTGGAACTGCCCAAAAAGTTATCAAACTGTGCTACCCTTTGATCCATCAGTGCTACTACTGGGCTTATATCCCAAAGAAATACTAAAGAGCGGAAAGGGACCTGTATGTGCCAAAATGTTTGTAGCAGCTCTTTTCATAATACCTAGAAACTGAAAAATGAATGGATGTCCATCAATTGGAGAATGGTTGGGTAAATTATGGTATATGAATGTTATGGAATATTATTGCTCTGTAAGAAATGACCAGCAGGATGAATACAGAGAGGTTTAGAGAGACTTACATAAACTGATGCTGAGTGAAATGAGCAGAACCAGAAGATCACTATACACTTCAATAACAATACTGTATGAAGATATATTCTGATGGAAGTGGATATCTTCAACATAAAGAAGATCCAACTCACTTCCAGCTGATCAATGATGGACAGAAACAACTACACCCAGAGAAGGAACATTGGGAAGTGAATGTAAATTGTTAGCACTATCTATCCTGGTTACCCTGTCTATCTACCCAGGTTACTTATACCTTCGGAATCCAATACTTAACGTGCAACAAGAAAAATGGATTTACACACATATATTGTATCTAGGTTATACTCTAACACATGTAAAATATATGGGATTGCCTGTCATCTAGGGGAGGGAATAAAGGAAGGGAGGGGAAAATTTGGAAAAATGAATACAAGGGACAATGTTATAAAAAAAAAATTACTCATGCATATGTACTGTCAAAAAATTTTTTTATAATTATAAAATTAAAAAAAAAAAAATCCAGTCCAATCTCCCACTCTGTTACTTGACAGGTGACAGTCACTTGGTCTTTTTCAGTGACATGGAGCTTAGAGAGACAGCCTGGACTAGTGGATGAAGACTCCAAGTCCTGCCTCAAACATTAGCTGTATGTCTATCCATAAGCAAGTCACTTAACCCCATCTCAGCCTGCAAAATGGGAATAACAGTGCCTAACTGCCATAAGGATTAATTGAAACAATATTAAATACTTTCAAATCCTAAAATACAATAAAGATCATACAATACAGGTCACCTTACATGGGCCATTCCATTTTTGATTTGCTCTAAAATTCTTTCCTATACTGAGCTGAAATTGGCTTTATTTTAATTTTTATCCACTGATATCAATTTGAGGATCAAACAAGAGAAGTATGCAAATAGTTATTAAAGATAGCAATCATGACCTATTTAAGTTAATAGGCAATGTCCAGGCTATACACCCATGGTATCCCCAAACAAACATCATATGTCAAAAAAGCCTGCTAAATTAAACCTGCTTATTATCCTGACCATCCTCCTCTGAATACAGTTCGATTCATCAATCCCTTTCAAAGTACAAAACACCATCAATAAGTAAGATGTGATCACACAGTCACAGAACACAGAAGGCTAGTTCTCTCCCTTGTCATAGTCCTCTACACTTTTAACATAAAGCTCAGGAGATAAAAGGTACCCCTTTCTCTGTACAGGTAGAAAAATATGGGTGTGGACCACCATATATTACCCAGAAAATAGATGATGTTCTTGTTAGTTGTTATTTTCCTGATTCATTATAAGGTCTATCTCTCTGAGAAGGAGGAGAACATATTAGGACATTCCCCTTTTAGAAGGTAAGAAAAGACTGTTTCATTCTTTATTCTCCCAAAGCCTACCAAAGGTTCAGGCACATCACCAAAGTTTAATAAATACCTGTTGATCAATTGAGAGATGGAAGTGATGTAAACAAAGAGTAGACAGATCACATTAGCTTTGAGGACAGTAGTATCAGTTTATTCATATTGAGGTTATAGTAACTAAATCCCCAAAGTCGCCTTCATAAGAACTGATCCTCAAGCATCAACAAGTATTAATTAAGTACTCACTGAAGTAATCAAACATGAATTCCTGGGAGATGACAGATGACTATTCAACAATCATTTTATTATAAATATCAAATCAAGCGTAAAAGAGACGTTCTCTATCAATGTTCTATGGAGACTGAATGTAGAATATTCTGCACACTGCCTCTCACAAGAGCAGCCTAGGAATGCACACAGGAAAACCTAATGGGTAGATAAAGATATTCAGCTGGAAGGACAACTCATTCATCAGTCCATCAGTCTATTAGTTTTAAGGATGCTAACTCCAGAACTGAATGGGAAAGGAGATTGTATTTACCCAACTAATAATTTCAGACTGGTCCCAAACACAAAGCTCATTTTTTTTACAACTATCTTGTTAGTGTAAACTATCAATGATAGTTCTGAACCACAGAACAACAGAATCTAAGAAGAATCAAAACATAAGGTGACCAAAAGGACAATGGAAAAATGCATGTTGGGCATAAGCAAGCTGCAGCATGTAACCAATGATCATTTACACACATATAATAGAATTAAAACATATCAGCTGGGAAATGTAATCCCCCAAAAGGGGAATGGACCAGGCTGATGTCAAGAACAAGAAATAACAGACAGACAGCTTGAGCATGGTACTGGTACCAAAGGAAAATCCTTTGGGGGAATGGCAAAGGAGGGGATGGGGATGAACAAGACTCAAATGTGTTAGGAAGTCATGAATGGATAATTACCTGTACAAGAAGAATATCCATACTGATGACACTGCACAGTTCCATTGAAGCATCAAAGTATAAAAGAAATCTATTCAGTTCCAGACTGAATGAAATAGAAACTTTCAAAAGGCCTAGCAAGGTCCCATTCAATTCTCAGAAGTTCAGGTTAGTTAGCCTTCTCATATGCCACAGAGAATAGTTTCTTCACACCTGATTATCTCCAACTTGAGGTAATCAACTCATTCTTTCACTCGAAGGCTTAGTCTCAGCTAAATCTGGAGGCTTCTTAATGACAATATAAGTGCAAGTGCATGGCACTTTAGTTCTGTTCCTTAACTAAATTCTCTCACCTCCCACCTTCTAATAGTAGCACCAATCTGCATTTATATAGCACTTTAATCAGTCTGCAAGGACTCTACAAATGTTATCTCACTTTACCCAAACAACAACCTGGAAAGTAGGTGCTATTATTATCCCCATTTTACAGAAAAGAAAACTGAGGCACACTACCAGCTACATTTTTAAAACTGGACTCCAAGACCCTAGAAAACATCATCAATAGGAGACTCATCATTTTGTGAAATTGCATCAGTCTAAATATAGAAATATATATAGAAGAATTACAAAGGTTTAACATATATTGGATTGCTTGCTGTCTAGGGGAAGGGAGGAGGAGGAAGGGAGGGGACTTGGAACACAGGATTTTGCAAGGATAAATGTTGAAAACTATCTTCACAAGTATTTTGAAAATTAAAAGCTATTATTTTAAAAGTTTTTTAAATAGGAAAAAAAAAAAAGAAAGAAATTGCATCAGTTTTTGTCATTCACATCTCCTCAGCCTTCTCAGTCCCCTCTGCCCTGCAACTGGAGGGCTGAGCAAAGCACTCCTTCCCAAGCCTGTAGAAAGAGTCCTCCCAGGCCAGTCATCTCTCCATTTCCCACCAACTGCCCTCTTTAGGATTAGAATCCATCTTGCCCACATAAGAATACCTTTCCCACCCCAAGCCTTTTCAGCTTTCTTTTGTTTTCCTCCAGCAGACTGCAAGCTCCTTGAAGGGAGGGACTAAATTTCTTTTTTCTTTTTGTAACCCTAGTGTAAGTACACAGTTGTAGCTGTAAGCACACTGCCTGGAACATAGTAGGCCCTATTAAAATATTTAATGACTGACCAACAAGAAGGCTTAATGATTTGTTCAGGGTTAACAGCTAATAAGCAGCTGAGGCTGGATTCAAACACAGAATTCTTACTTCCTAATCTCACGTTCTAGATGTTGTACCACCTAGCTGCCTGAGAAAAACAAGGTAATACAAATCAAATACAGTGTCCCACGGATGGGATTCTGATTGTTGTCCCCAGCCCAAACCTATTCCCTCCCCAGGTAAGATCAAATTGGAGAATAATGGTCTTAAAGCCTTCAGTAAATTTGGTTGGTGCTCAAAATATCAGCCAAGTTTTTCCTTAACTTGGGAAAGGTCAGACACTGAGAAAGGGATATGAGCCCTGACTATTTCTCCTGAGAAGATAGAGGTCAGAGGGAGTAAACTGAACTGAAGCTCTGAGGAGAGAGAAAAAGGCCCCTGGTGTGGGAGGGACTGAGGAGTGGGGATCTCCAAGATCATGGTGAGAGTCCAGGGGACAAGAGAGAAGGGAATTCTGATGGATACAGGGAAGAATCCAGTAGGAGGTCATGAGCTTCCTAATTAAGATTATTCAGCTTTGGTTGGGAGGAGGGAAGAAAGAAAAAAGCAGGGACTCCGGGAAGGAGGAGGTTGTGAGGAAGAGATCATCAAGAAGATCAAACTTTTACCATCTCCTTTGTCTGAAATCTCTTTGCCTGTAGTAAATTTGGTTAGGAATATCCTGCACTATTGCTGAAGTGCTGTATCTTGAGAGAGTGCCATAAAGACCTGGACTATGAAACTTCAGTCCATTTCTCTTTGCAGCAGCAAAAAACAAGCTAGCTGAAAGATGGTGTCATAACACACTTAACACTTCCTAGCTATGTGATCCTGGGCAAGTCACTTAACCCCAGCCTCAGAAAAAAAAAAAAAAAATGGTGTCATAATTAAGGGAGCCACTATTAAGCTACCTCTCCTGGTCGTCTAGATTATATATGGGCCAGATTCTATTACATAATATACAAGGTATCTCCTTTTAAGGTCCTGAATGCTAATTTTGTAAGAGCAACTTAAAAGCTGTAAACCTAAAAAATTCTCACTTTAAGCCATTCACCTCCACACACTCTTGTATAAAGAGAGAAAATGAGCAAAGGGCTTATGCAAAATTCCTAGACAGAGCATCCTCTGTGCAAAGGGAATCTGCAGGGCACAGAGGCCCCCAAAATCCCCCAAAGTCTTCCTAGGTACTTAGAGGATACCAGCTAGAGTGAGGAAAGGGGACTTTAATTTGGGTGGGAGAGAAACTGGGCTAAGCCTTGGTCCCCAAAGCGGACACCAGAAATATTAAGGTATTAGATATCTTTGTGGTGTCACCTCAGAAAGAATTGAGGCACAGTCTCCAACTCAAGCAAAGGCATTTTAATGAGATGTAGACCAAGCTCTCTGAAGGAGTCAGCATCCTAGCAGAACAAAACAAGGATTGTTATGAACTAAATGGTGCAGATTACATCACCAGATACGTAGATTTTGAGATTATAGGAGTCCTAAAGCCTGAAACTGGGTATGTAGTTACCCAGAATGCACACAAAAAAGGGGGAGGGAAGAGAGAGGAATGATTAATGTATGGTAATGATATTATAATCAGTCTTATTATTATTATTATTATAACTCACCATCAGTTCACCCAAAAATACAGCAATGAATGAGAGTACATAGGCAATATGTCAGAAAAAATATGAATTAAAGTTTTGGTTTAATGTCCTGGTGTATATCCTGTTGATGCTACTTTCTTATTGATTGATGTCTATATTTGATGGATGATGGAATTATAGAATGTATAGACCAGTACCTGTACCTGTATGCTGGTGACTGAAGGTTTCTTTGGAGTTTGGGCTGGAGGTAACAATCAAAATTTCTTCATCATCACCTTAAAAACAGAATTCAACTCTACACACATGTCATCCCTTCCAGGTCACAAGAGATAAACCTTTCCTTTATAGTTAGGACCATTTAAAACCAAAGGACAATTCCAAACAAAACTCAAGTCAGTAACAAAAAACATATTACTTACCAATATAATTTACACATTCAGATAAACTTCTGGAAGCAAAGGGCCCCTCATAGACGATCTTGCTTTTATCAAACAAATATACCATGTAGCTATCACAGCCTCGCTGAAAGAAAAAAACAAAACAACAACAACAAAAAAAAACATGAGTGCCTATTCCAAGAGCCCTGATATCCCAGATTCTCTCTTCCCAAGTAACTTGAAGGCACTAATGTCAAGATACTTATTACTTTAATACATAAATGAGAAGTTTTAGTTTCAATTGCTCAGCAGAGTCACATCTTCCACATAAATGTGGCACATTTATATGGTACATAAATCTTAATTAAACTCAGGTTTTGCTTTCAATGTTACCTAAAGCATGGCCTTCTATGAACTCAAGTGCCTAACTACCTAATTTCATGGTATTTCAGAATAGATAAGAGAATAAAGCAGGGCTGGTGGGGTAGGAAATGTGTATCTGAATGAGGAAGGTAACTCAGACAAAATATAAAACATTCATCATTCTATGTTATCTTATTGAGGAACTCAAAGAGCCAAAAAGACAAAGCTAAGAGGAATTCGAATGAGTATGCAAACCCTAAACACAATCAGGCTCACACATTTTCTAGGGATATCAGAAGTCTCTTACTACTCCATCTAGAACACACTGAGAGGCAGGTTTCCGGGGATCCAGGGAAATGCCCATCTCTAAGAGCAGTTCTTGAGAAGCTGTACTTATTCCAGTTTCTTGCTCAATCCGAGATTGTAGTGAATGAAAACTCTCCTCAGGTAACAACAGGAAGGAAATTATCTTCGCAGAAGTCATATTTAATATATGTGCTATCTGTATAAATGAGAAGATAATGATTAATTACTGTGTGTAAGAGACTATGGAGCACACAAAGTATATGCTATAGAAAGTATTTTGTCCAATTATATGTCAATAAAACTACCAGGTTCTCTACTAATATTCTTATTTATAAGATTACATATATTCAAATTAGTAAGAGGAAGAGTCATTCTACATTGACTAAATAGTCAAAGGATGTGAACTGGAAGTTTTCAAAGGATGAATTCCAAGCTATCAAAAGCAATATGAAAAATTCACTAAAGAAAGACAAAATACAGAAACCCTGGGGCTCTACCTGATACCCATCAGATTGAAAAAGTTGGCAAAAAAAAAAAAAAAAGGAAAATGACAAATTATGGAGTTGTGGAAAACAGGTACTAATATTAACTGGATCTTGGTGGAATTATGAGCTAGTCTAACTGTATTAGAAAGCAATATGGAAGAACTATGCTCCCAAAGTTACCAAACTGTGAACAATCTCTGAACATACCACCACTTAGGTTTATATGTCATAGAAATCAAATAAAGAGGAAAAAGGCCCGTACAAAAATATTTGTAGTAGGGTTTTTTTGTTTTGTTTTGTGGTAGCAAAGTATCAGAAACTAAAGTGTCAATCAATTGGGGAATGGCTGAACAAATTATGGTATAAGAACGTGATGGAAGACTTTTCTGTTATAGGAAATCAGTTAGTGAAAAGTGAGGTGAGCAGATAAGGAGAACAGTTTTTAAATTACAAAAAAAAAGGTTTTAATCTGATTTTAGTTCATTCAGAATCAAACAGTTACAATATAAATAACACCCATACAATCTTTAAAAAAAACAAACCACAGAATCCTAGGATTGGAAAGGTTTTTCAAAGGCCATCTCATCCATCCTCCTGCTTCCAAGATTATATCTAAATTAATCTTGCCAGCAGGAAAAAGCCACTGGCCCCAAAGAAAAAGGGCCATAAAGATCAAGGTTGCTGTGTGACAAGCTACAATGTCCAGCAAATGATAGAATGGAACCACAAGTTCTCAGAGTCCAATCAACCACCACAATTTGCCAGCCACAAAAACAACAAAGGTGTCCACAAGTCAGATAATCTGGCCAACATAAAGGGATTCGTGGGTTTTCAACAACCCAGTAAATCTCTATCAAACCAAGGCACCAAACTATCTCGGTTTTACCCTAAGGTAACATGTTCTATGCACACAGCTAAACTCTGAACAGAAGAAAAATATGGAATGCATTGCTTCTGTTACCAGGGAATAGGAAAGACTTGAAGTTGCACTATTAAAACAATTCAAGACTAAAAGTACAAACTAGACGTAGTGGGGAGCTAATATACTTTCGATGCAAATGGAAGCTTTGGGTGTGGGTTCTTGCTCAGCTCATCTGTTCAACTTCCACTTCACCACTACTGGTGTGTGAGATCACAGAACCTATGGGCTAGAAAAGTGGTCACTGATTCCAACCTCTCCTCCTTCACCCCCACTCCCAAAAAGGAGCCATTTAGTCTCTGCTTAAAGACTTCCATAGATGATTTATTCTAGACATCTTAATCAGGTAGTCTTCCCTTCAATCTGTCAAAATCTAGCTCCTTGAAACTACTAGCCACTACTTGTAACACAGATCTCTAGGGCCAAGCCAAACGGGTTTATTTTAATCCTTTTCCTATAAAATAGCTTTCCAAATAGTTGAAAACAGCTTCCCACCCCTCCAATCCCCATCTTTCCTTCCAGCTACAACTACAGCTTCAACCAGTCTTCATTACAGAACAGTTTCTATTCTCTTCACTTTCTCAGTCCCTCTTCTGAGTAAGTCACAGCATGACTATGTTCTGCTTAAAAAGTCATCCTCAGAAACATAGATACCTTATTCCTGAGGTGACCTCACTATGGAGGAGGGTCCAGGGATTATCACAGCCCCTTGTTCTAGACTCTCCCCTTTCCTTACTGCAGTCCCCTATTTTACTGGCTCTTGATCAGCCTCCTCATACTACTGGCCCATTATGAATAGGGAAATGGGCCTCATTCTCCTGAATCATGCTGAACTAACTGTGTTTGCCCTTGGCTACATGACAGTGGTACATGGATGGAGTGCCAAGCACCTGGGCTCAAATCCTGGCTCTGCTACTTCTATCTGTGTGACCTTGGACAAATCATCTCTCCTGGTCCTTGTTTCCTCATCCTCATATAAATAAAAATGTTTTTTTAAGTTTTCAAATCATATTTCACAAACTTAATCATTTCAGCAGTACTAAAAAACTAATAGCCTTAAAAGGAGTCCTTAAGTGAATTTCTTTTCAAGATGAAGAATTTCACTAAAAGCAAATAATAATATCCCATATATGTTCTGTAAATTAAGATTTCTGAATGTAAGCATTCTTAAAACACCCACATCTGGGTGCAGTCATGCTTGAGAATGTGCCATGTAGGGAGTATGGATCAGACTAATGTAGTTTGTGGCCACAAGCAGTGCTGGGAAGCTGCAGACAAACAGGGCCCAAAGCTACCAGAACCATCCCTTCACTAAGGGTCGGCCCGCTTTGCCAGCATACCTTTCAGTCACCTGCTAACTCATAAAACCAAACAAAGTAGAAGAAATTCAAAGCCCTTCTGGGAAGGGAATGACTCTGTCTACCAATCTTCTATATCATTTAACTGACAGTAAACATTTGCTAAGTGCTGAAAATATAACTGCCCTTGTGTTGGACACTGTGGAGCATACAATAAGACCAGAAAATACTACCTTGAATCCAACCAATCAAGAAACAACAGTAATTTTGCAATAATTAACTGCTAAATTATGTGACACACTGACAACAGGGACCTAAGTGGCTAGGTCAGAGATGAGCACGTGCTCATTATATACTTTCTTTTTAGACCAACAAATTATAATAGGGCTAAAAAAAATTCATAGAAAGGATATTTCCACATGCACTGGAGAAGGGGGAAGGAGGAACTGAGACCTGAAGAAGGGGTTGGATTTGGAGAGGCAAAAAAAGGAGGTTATTGGAGGAAGATGGGGTAAGGAGCAAAGAAAGATACAGAGCAGAAACAAACACCATATGTTGAAAGAACAATGACCAAAAAAAAAAAAAAAAAACAGTCCATCCTGGGAATGGAGGCCATGTCCATGTCAGTAGTAGGAAACAGCTTGTGGTAGAGTAAGGATGGGCAATGGATGGCCTTGGATGGCCTTCACTTGGTTAATAACAAGAAGTCTCAAAAACTTCCTGAAGAACTAAGGAAAAGGGGCTGAGCTGGAGCAAAGACAGACTGAAGCAAGGGAGACCACTGAGGAGAAGACTGTGGGAAACCAGGTGTGATGTGAAAACCCCCCTGGTCTGGGTGAATGGCCTCCAGAATGGAAAAGAAGCCACAATGTGATGAAGACATTTTGAAGGTCGAATCAAGAGTGATCTCTATAGGGACAGCTAGATGGCACAGTGGATAGAGCACCAGCCCTGAAGTCAGGAGGACCTGAGTTTAGATCTGTTCTCAGACACTTAACACTTCCTAGCTGTGTGATACTGGGAAAGTCACTTGACCTCAATTGCCTCAGCCAATTAAAAAAAAAAAAAAAAAAAAAAAAAGTGACTTCTATTATTTCCACAAAATCTAAGTACTCAAAATCTGTTGTTTTTCAATTATATCTGACTCTTTATGATCCCATTTGGGATTTTCATGGCAAAGACATTAGTTTGTCATTTTCTTTTCCAACTCATTTTGCAGAGG